>NC_034413.1:34421749-34501689 GCF_002078875.1 Numida meleagris | reverse complement strand
TTGGTTATGATGTTATTAGCCTATCAATTAGCATTTTCTTAATTTGTGAAGGCAAAACCTGGAAAGGAATCCCAGGCAAAGGGATGACCCTGTGCTATAGAATGATTAACTGCTTTTCATCCCACTAGTCAGGATTTTAGAAATATGACTACGCATCACTCGAGACAAAGGTGCACGCTATCTTACTTTGATTCCACATGTGATTCTGATATAGGATTCTGGAGTATTGCCCAACAGATTTTTAGTTCACTGGTCCCTTCAACTGGCACCTATATCAGGAGCCCAAACACCCCTCACCATAGAATGATCTTGGGATAGAACGAAGTATTCTGATAGTTTTAAGGGAACGGATAGTTGGGTCTATAGCTGCAAATGTTTTGTTTCGTAGAGAGAGCTAACCTTGGTAGTTGATTTTGCTTTGTGAACAGGTGTTCCACTTGGGCTCTGTATAGCGCACTGGCCATGCGGATGCAGTGTACAAATGGAAAAGGCCCTGCAGACCCTGAGAAGAATAAAAGCAGGAGGGAGTCTGTGATGGGTGGGAGAGGAGAAGTGCTCTTTGAAGCAGGGGACGCCCTGCTGGCACTGCCTATCGCATCCACCACTGGTGTGTTTCTTCTCTCTCCTTTCTGGAGGTTTGCAATTGATCAAGGGTCAATAAGTAATAATGCACTAGCTTAGGGAGTTTCTGATTCCTGCTTACGGGATTATCTAGAATGGATGCCTGTGTGTGTGTGAGTGTGTGTATGTTGACTGGAACTCATGACCCTCTGTGCAGCTCTGAGCGCATGGTTTGCTTGTCTCTGCTCCTGAGACATCCTGTCTCTCAGATCCAAACATACCCTGAAACAGCACCACTTAGCTTTAGCCACACTCACCAAGTTAGGATGTTAGCCAGCTAAGGAAAGTAATGCCCCTAGTGATGTTCTAGCACGCTTGCCCACTAATATCAATTCTATCTGACATGTAACTTTATGAAGTTGTGGAACCATTGATTTTCTATTAGTCCAAAGGCATGGCTGTGAGCACTCTAAAAGCATGTGTTGTACAAATTTTAGTGATCATTCAAAATCAATATATCAGAGTATACAAACGTTGAAGATTCTCTCTAATCAGTTACAGGTAAACACAAAAGGAGACCCTCGGGGATTCTTTTCCAGGCTGCAGAAACTTGGGCCATGGGCCAAACAAGTGTTTATTCTTTTTTAATAGGTCTAACAATATTTCTTGTCATTATGCTATGTTTGCATTGTATCTTTTCTTATGTTTAGTGTGTTGTCAATCGAGGCCTTGATTGAGTTGTGATGGTTATATTATTAATAAGATTAGTGCTATTGTTCTATAGAATAGTAATAGTTTGCTAATAAATAAAAAAAAGGGGGAAATGTGGGAAGTATTTGATGGACAGTGGGCATATTTATTAGAACACGCTCGAGTAATCCCTGTAGTGTCCTTGGAGGCCTGAGACAAGGAACAGCTGCTGTGTTGCAAGGTCAAACATCTACACCTCCAGGTTGTGCTTTACCGGACTGCTAACCACTATCTAACTGCAAGAATGCCTGTGATGATATCCGCTGTCCAATTAGCAGTGTTGTAGCGCGCGACGCCTACCTGATGCTCTATAAATGTTGTAGTCGAATTGCAATAAATTAAGCACTACGCGATAACCATATTGGTACAGCGGGTGACTTCGGCGTGCGCGTTGCGACAGAGGACATGTTTGGATTCAAAGCCCCCACATACCTCCAGTGATTGCAGTTAATATTCAGGGTAGGTTGACACACTGGTGCCAGGATGGGGGACACTGCTTTCCAAGCTCTAAACAACTGTAGGGTTTTTTTTAAGACACTCAGATAAATGTTTTGAGAAGACATATTAAAGCTGTGGCAGCTTTCTCCAGGGAACTATCAGGATGATTTTATTTGGCTAGATCACGGTAACAGGGTCAGGCTGTCAGCTTCTATTAAGATTTGGATGTGCGTCACTGAATGGGAAGCACTTGTCTATACTGCTTCTCATTAGATTGACTTATGATGAACCTTTTCATGCCTTTCACATGGCTGATCCGAAGGCTGTGAGCCTGGCTCTGCAGTTACCCTGGTGAGATGCTCACCATCGCCCACCTTAGTCCTGCCCTGCCCAACTCCTCATCCCAGCAGGCTGAAGCAGTCACACTGGGGGACGTTTGGGGCTGATGGCTCAGCATGAGGCTTCTTCTCTGCCTCTCCTGATTGCATTCCTTTAGCCAATGCATTGCCCCTCTGGCTGTCAGATCCAGGCGCACCTGCCTTGCATCCTATCAGCGAGAGCTTAGCACAAGAGCTTCCCATCTTCATTTGGTTTTAGGATCTCATGAATTTATCAAAGTCAATTAGGCTGCCCCTGGCTGAGGAACCCCACACAAGCCAGCTGTAGGCCTCCTGCTCTCCCAGAGCAGATCCCCAGCACGGCGATCTGAACAGGCAGAGCGTGTGGACCAGCCACGAGCTGTGGGTCTGTGCAGGAGGTGCCAGGCTGCGCTGTGACCACTGGAGGCAAGAGATAAAATGCAAAGAAAACACAACAAAATGCCAAGAAGAACACTGCTCCCTGGGGTGCCATGTGGTTCTCCATGCCCTGGGGTTAGTGACAGCCAGGGTGAACAACCCCTGCTTTGTGTGCAGGGGGTTGGCCCTGCGGCCGGCGCGCCCCAAACCAAATGGGGTGGTTGGGGCCATGCTATCTCATCTGCAACCACACACGGAGCTGCAGCTGTTGCCGGGAGCAGCTCCCTCCCTGACTACAGATGGGCTGGGACCGCAGTTCTAAGTTCTCCCTGGTACAAAAACCAGCTTTGAGGGTAATTTGTTTCAGCTCAAAAGCAGCTGAACTTAATTACATGGCAGAGAAGCATCACGTGTTAATATTACTTAACTTTCTTAGGCTGGGCTGCTGCCAAATGCCACTCTGTTGGAGATTTGGACGTGGGAGGGTTCTGATCTCCAGAAAATGGCTCCGTAGAACATAGGAGATACAGGAGATACAGGATGCTTGGCTTGTACAGCCTGAGGGCCGGCCTTCCAGCTAGGCTGTTCA
Organism: Numida meleagris; assembly: GCF_002078875.1. Lineage (NCBI taxonomy): Eukaryota > Metazoa > Chordata > Aves > Galliformes > Numididae > Numida > Numida meleagris. The sequence goes on along the minus strand of NC_034413.1, from coordinate 34,498,614 downwards.
GAGCACCACAGACCCACCTTTCAGCCCCTGCCCCACACCCAGGCATCTCCTCCACAGCTACACAGGGCACCTCCAGGGGCGATGCTCTGTGTGGTCCATGAGTGACACTGCCTGGGAAGTCCCCACCGCAGCCAAGCACGCCAGCACTTGGCCGGATGAGCTCTTTGCTTGCTCGATTCCTAAGCAAGAGCTCAAGCAGCCTGGCCAGGGCATTGCAGGTGCCACCATCCCCTGCAGACCCAGAGCAGTGTGCTGGGGAGGGCAGCACAGAGTTCCAGTGCCCTTCCCATGCACCAGGAGCCCCGGTGCCACTAGCCCATCACAGTGCAGCCTGCAGACCCTAGCCTAAAACCCCATGTTTGCTGCCTTTGCCCTCGGGTGGTGCATGCAGGAACAGGCTGCATTGCCACATAATGGGACATGCTGGGAAAGCCCTCTGCATCCCACTGGGAAACAGCAAGATGGGAATACCAGGGGCTCTGCATGAGGTAGAGATGCTCATGCAGTTGCCCTGCACTTTGTTTAGTATTTACTGATCAGGCTGTCCTCTGCACATAAAACCATGCATAGGGAAATTAAAGGGGATGGTGAGGAGCTGAATGGTGTTTTGTGTACTCAGAGCTCTGACAGGACCTGGGAGAAGCAAGTAGGGCTTTCTGAGACCCCAGAGGCTTTGGGTTGCCCCAGTGCCACAGCTCCACTGTCCTTTGGGTGCTTGGCCCTCTCTGCTCACCACCTGGCCAGCACTGCACAGCACAGGCTGAGCAGAGGGGAAAGCTGTGCCACACTTTGGACATGGTCCTACCTACACAGCATAGGCCAGAAGTCCAAAATATGTCTCCATCTGCACACTTCACTTCCACTTGTTCCAACAGTGACCCCAGCAGCAGGCTGCTCTCGTTCTGAATGGAAGATGAAAACAATGTCTATGCATCAATGTTAATACTCAAAGCATAACAGACCAGTGGAATTGCTACTGCTGCGGGCACTGCAATTGGGATCAGGACTCTGCTCTGGGATAAGGAAACTTTGGGATAGGAAGCAGCAGCCAGGCTTGCAGGAAGCCAAAGCCATGAGACCTCACACTCCTGTCATGAGCTCTTAGGACAACAGGAGTCTAAGTTTCACCCACACCCAACAGAGAGAAGCAGCAAGGGGGTTCCTCCTCCAGATGCTCAGGGATCCCCTGTTTGCAGGCAGAAACCAGAACCTGAAGGCAGTCAATGGAGCCTCTGTTGTAATGACCAATCCCACCTGCTGGGATCCCACTCGTTCCTGAACACCTTTCCTCCTAAGAAGGATAAAAACCAACCTCGTCTCCCAAGGCAATCCCAGATGATGGCAAACAGGCACAGCTTGGAGGCCAACCATGCCATGGCTGGGTGGACTATGCCTAATATTGGTCAATTTTCCGCAAGCATCAACTACATCTGTGCCATGGACAGAAAGCCCAGCCATCTCCAAAGGTACTTGGGTGCCACTGAGATAATTGAGACAAAGTTTTCTCAAGATCTGGGTATTGTCTGTATCTGCAGTTCTGCAGAGCAGGGTGGAGAAGCCCAGCAGGAATCAAACAATCGGGAGTGGTCCCATCAGATAGAAGCAGCTAGGCTGGGCTCCAGCAGAAGAATTACACAGCACCAGCAGGCAACACTTTTCTTTTGATCTCGCTGTGCATATGTATTTAGCAAATAAAGCCGGGAACTGGAGCAGAACTGGCAGGTTTCATGCCATCTCACCGCCCGCACTGCTCCTGCAATGACGCTATCTGATCAGCAGCTATGTAAGGAATGCTGCGTTCTTATAAAGGTTAAAAGGGTCAGATCAAATTAAGTGCATCTTACTGAATGACTGCGAGGGGAAATAGTTTTCCTTTCTCAGAAAAGCTCCCTAGCACAGCGCCCAAGCTCCTTCCTCTAGCACGATGTGTATCTCCAATCCACAACACCAAACCTGGAGCACAGCGCTCCTGGGTGGCCATGGCCCAAGCAAGTTTGCTCACCACTGCAGCAAGATAGAGACGTGGCACTTTCTTGTCATTGCATCAGGAAGACAAGCTGGCGATGCAAAGCCACGGAGGAACCCAGACCCAAACCCCTTCAGCATGAAAAAAAAGTATCAAGGGATGAGGGATCAAACTAAACCTGCTGCGGAAAGCTGCTGAGAATATAGCTATAGGCTGCTCTCACCCAAGCATGGCCTTCATGGAGAACACAGTTTGGATGCCTATCTCAGCTTTCAGCTGGCGTTGAATTAAATGCTCATTTTGCAAGCAGGGCCACAAGAAGCAATATGGTTTCACTGATGTGGATTGGGGTTCCCAGGGCCATGCACCCACAAGGAGTTTGCCCAAGATCACATGCAAGTAAACAAGTGGCCAGGAACTAACAGAGGAAAGGTAACCCCTTTTATTGATCTCTGGACCTCCTTGTCCTCCAAGGCCTACTTCAGTGTATATGGATCCCTTTGAGGACTTTCACAAACGCTTGCAATAAACCTGAGCACACACATTCCTGGAAAGCAGCTTGTCAAGCTATGGTGTGCAATCCCACCTCTCTGTTGCTCCACTTGTTTCCATTAACTTTTGCACAAATGATTCATTTTGCCCAGTCTTTTGAACAGCATTCAAAGCCAGATGGAACTGGTTGTGCATCTCAATTACACTTGCTCAGCAAGCTCTTCAGAAGAAATTCACTGCAGTTTGTGTCTGTGGTGGGGGAACAGCAACGTGCATCTTCTGATTTAATTTCAGCAGCAAAGACTCTTTGTTTTCACAGAATTTCAGCAGCAGAGTTAACATCTAAACCTCACTGCGATTAAAACATGAAAGTTACACCTGGAAGGAGGAAGTGGAAGAAGAAACTCATTGGATCTCTTAATTGTAGCTCTGGGCCAGATGTCATTGCTGAAGAGTACGGTGTGGATAGGGGCAGGTGAGGAATCCATAGCTCACGCTGAGCTGCAAAGCACGAGGGGCTCAGATACATGCAGGTACCTTCAGCAGAGGCTGACCTGGTTCCACTCTGGGCAACTACAGCTGTCCCCAGCTGGCAAGGTGGCTATTAAAGGACATGTTGGGAAAGCACAAACACTCATTCACCAACCACAGCAACTGCCAGAGGGGGTAGTTAGGAGACCAAACGTGAACTGCGGTAAGCCAAACTGTTAGCGTGGGACAAGCACTGGCATGAAAGTACTGGCTCCTGAGGCTGAGAGGCAACCATCACAACCAAGGCTGCAGCGTATCAACTCTTCATTTTGGTGACAGGACCTGTTGCCACCTCCTCTTTCTTTCTTTTCACCATCCTTAAGCAAGTGGGCAGTGAACCAAAGGTGGTGGTTGTTGCTGGACTGATACAGATGCTGGGAAACCCAGTGGCTCTGTCCATAACATGGGGTAGATGGCTCTAAATGAATCAACACCATTCCCTGTGAACCTGCCTTTGGAAAGTAGGCAGAATCAAGCATGGGACATAGCAGGCAAGAGGCAAGCTTCCCCAAGCATTAATATAGGCAATGGAAACTGGGGATAACACGGCAGACTGCAGATAACATCACATATGCACCTACGCAGAAGTGTGAAGAGGACTTGAGTCATTTTATCTTTTCCAATCTAATAAAGAACTGGAGACAGTTTCATTTAACTGTCACAGAACAGTCTTCAAAAGTCAAAGACTTTACAGCTGGTTTGCTAAGAGATTTTTTATTTGAAGTGTTGGAGTAGGAAGGAGGGAAGAGAAAAACACAGCTAACACTCCTTTCCACAGCAAGGGGAAAGAAAGTTATTTCCTTCACGGAATTAGTTTATAAACTGTTTTACTTTTGAAAAAAAATTAAAACTTGGATTAAAAGTGTATGTCCATACGTATTTTGTCATACCACAGCACTTGCCACACAAGCCAACACTGGAATTAAACTCCTTCACATCCAAAGCTGAACTCAGGCCCACTGGAGCAGGCAGGGAAGGCTCTGACAAATGCTCTGCACCACGCTGTGCCCCACTACGGCAAAGTTAAACTCAACATCTGTGCCAGCACCACATGCACAGCACAGAACACTCTTAGAAGAGTTCTGACACTGCGCACACTGCCAAGTGAATTACAACACCTGGAAAACAGAGCAACACTGAGATGGAGGACACCTGTAAAAACAGAGCTGGACTACTCCAAAGGGAATCTAAAGCCCCAACAGATGTTCTTTTCATCTCCACACTCATTACCAGCTGCTGTAAGACAGTTAAAGAAAAGCTAACACACTAATTGCTCAGGATCTCATCCACAGGAGCAGACACCAGTGGCTCAGGTTCTCAGGTGGATCATGAGGACACACCTTCCTGGGAGAGGCATGGGATGAGGAAGCACATGGCCTTGCTGAAACGCAGAAGGTAAAAATGCACAAAGCCTCAAGTGAAGCAGACTTCATTTCCACCACACTTTTGGCCAAGAGTGCCAAGGTACCAAGAAAGGCACGACCCCTTATAAGTTGTCTTGTGAGGAGCAGGAGGCAGCAGCTGACAGCACAATCCAGCAGTATGAGGACCACAATGAGCAGCTCCTGAGCAGGCCTCAAGACCAGAGAACTTCAGAGGGCTGAAGACAACAGTTTCACACTTGCATACTTGGCACTGCATCCCAGCACTTGCCCCTCTCTGTGGATCCACCAGCTGCATCAGCACAGCGTGGCACAGTGGCACCAAAGGGGTCAGTCCTTTTGCGACTGGAAACACGACTAAAGCCATAAAGCATGGAAAGAGAACTAAGAGATCAGTGAGAAAAGCCACTTTTCTATGCCACTGTTCATTCATTTCAGTACCTAACTGGGCCCCCAAGGGTCTTATTAAAGGGCTCTTTCCATACTAGCTTTGATACAAAAGGGGCATGGGCTAGACCTGGTTGCTTAATTCAAAGCCATTGCCCTGAAAACCAGAATGCCTGACCACAGTTTTATCCGGTGACTGAAGTACTTAGCCCCTTGCTGAAAACACAGAATTCCTGCTGACCAAATCTGGACAGCAATGCTTGAACCAATGCCAAGATGCCTCATTTGTGTGACTAACTAATACCAAATGAATCATTTATTTAAAAAGAAAGAACTTGGATTTTCAGGGACTTACAAAAATAATAATTACTTCTGTCTTTTTTACCCCACAAACATTTTGATCTATGGTTTCCATTCATAGGAAGAAGCCATGAAAACAACTGCTGGCAATTATTTTCCTTTTTTGTTTGTTTTACTTTTAAGGATAGATACTTTGCTGTTCACCTCAAGAAAACCTATTTCCTTCTCTCAAAAATTTTTCCCTATTCTTTGTTGTTTTGATACTGATGTCTGGTAAGAGGCTTTCAGCACATGACGTGAGTGCATTATTTAAGCAGGTGCTCTCTTCTAATGAAGCAAATAAAACACCATGCATGACAGAACAAGAAATTAACTTTGTGAGAACCAGCAGGATACAAGTTTAATTTTTCTTGATTCAGAAAAACAACAATAATTCTGTATAATAGCATGCCACAGTCTTGATGAAGAAGTTCAGCACTGATCTTAAGTCTGCTCCTGTAACATTACTTTTCTATTACACATAGACTATCAAGCATTCAAAAACAAAGCACCTTGAATTCAGCAGGGAAGAACAAACCAGAATGAGGTGATTCGCATTTGCCTTCCAGGAGTCTATTCTCTTATGCTGTAGCTGGAAGATGATTTACCCAGCATTTTCTTTGTGCTACACAGAATTGATGTAGAGCAGGCAGGCACACTGAACTCAGTTTCTTCTCCACTCAAGTTCTGTGGTTGATCACTGTTAGGGCTCCTGAGCGAGGCAGATTTCATTTCAGCCAGATCCATTTGTCACCAACTTCAGCATTGTATCCTTTCTTAAAATTGCGACCAGGAAGCTAGAGAAAACAGAAAGTTTAGTCAGACTTTTTTTTTTTTTTTGCAGTTTACCAAAATTTTCAGATTCTCTACAAAGCAACTGGTGTTATCTGCAAAAGAAACATGCAATTTTTTGCAAAATAAGGACTGGCACTTGTAGAAAAATTAATTCCTTTAGAGAAAAGTAGAGCTGGGGAGGACAGACCCACAGAAAATGCTATTTCAATAGCGTATATAAACACACTTATATAAACTAAGCCAATATCTCACCAACAGAAAAGCATGTTCCATCTGGATTCACCCATTTCTAACACTGTATGCCATTCCTCATTTTAATTAGAGATGACCCCTCTAACTTTGGTGTACAGTAGAAAAGTGATGTAAGACAGTAGAATCTCACGCCAAAATAGGCACACATTATTAAATGCATAAGCTTCACGCATGAAATTCTGAGTTAATTACTACACTAAATTAAACCATTCAAATGAAATTGCATATTTAGCCTTCAAGAGCTGAACTTAACTTCATGAAAAGAGAATGCAATCTCTGCCTGTCTCCATAAGCAAAGCCAGAAACCAATACTTACTGGAAAAACTGAAGTTTCTCAACACCCCACCTACCCAAATTTCACAGGTGCCCTGGGACGTAAGTAACAACCTTCACTTGCAACCCTCTGAACCTCACTGACCTTCAAGCAGCAACTCTTCCACACAGACCCTTCAGGTTTCTGGGAGCTCACTTCTTCAGACTTGCTGGTTAGCATGACCAACCCTTCTGTGCCACTGGTTCCCATCGCAGGGCTCAGGGAAACACTGCTGCTGCAGTTTCATTACTTCTTCCCTGTAGCGTGTTACCCATTGCTATACACAAGATGCCATATAAGACAGGTGATGGTAGGTAGTTAGAAAGCATAGAAATTGTGAGACCTAAACAGGACATATATGGTACTGAATAAAGAGACTTAGTTTCAGCTGGGATGGAACTGTTTTCTTCAGAGTGCCTGGTAAGATGCTGTATTTTGGTTCTAGGACAAAAAAAATGTTGGTAACACACTGATCTTTATAGTTGACTGCTAAGCAGTGTGGTACAGAGCCAAGGCCATTTGCAGTGAAGGGCCCACAGAGCTGGGAGGGAACAAAATTAGTAGGGCTGACATAAACTGGCCAATGGGACATTCCATACCATATGATATCACCCAGAAGGAGTTCTGAAGGGGTGGGAGTTCAACTCTCTCTCATGCTGCTCAAGGGCTAGCTGGGCATTGGTTGAGGGTGGTGAGCAATTGCTTGTGCATCACTTGTTAGATACATCCATATAATTATCATTTGCCTTTTCTCTATCTTAGTAAATAGTTTCCATCTCAGCCCACGAGTTCCACTTTTTCTACATTTTTTTTCCTCTGATTCTCTGCCCCATCCCACTGGGAAGTGGGGGAGTGAGTGAACAACTGTGTGGTGCTGAGCCACTGGCCAGGTTAAAGATTTGGGGAAAGAGGCTGTTTAGGTAGCAGCCATTCCAAGAGATTACTAACACAGCATGCAGGACTGTAAGAGAGAGCCCGTCAATACAGCAAAACAGCATACGTGCTCTCTGCAGGCTAGGAGAGTGCAGGCTGCACCAGCAGGTCAGCAAAACCATCTCTTAGCAACTCATTCTGCAAAAGCGAGGCAAAATTTTAGTGCAGCTGCTGCCTGAATAAACGTGAACCAGGCTCTGCACCCACTAGATAACTAAGCCACAGGATACCACAACTCCCAGCAACAGGATCAATACCAAAACTCAATGTGTTGGCAATTACTCTAAAGCAAGTGATCCTACAGACAAAAGAGATGCAGGTGCACTTCAACACGTACACCTTTGGTGTTAAAGCAGTCCTCTTCAGAAAGTAGTGACCATGACCAAAAAATGCCAAAAATGTTTGGGTCCTAGCTCCAGAAACTCTTCCTACCTCTAGAAATGGGGGGAAAAAAAAAAAAAAAAAAGACAACTTTCATCTTCAAGTAATAATGGAATCAAAAAGCAAACCACTGTGAATAAGCAAATGAATTTTGCAACGAAGTCTGGAGGAATTAAAGATGCTACAATAAAGCCTTTCCTTTACAAATAATGTATCAGCCACACTCTTTACAATTAATTAAGCACAGATTCTCCACCCAGCTCCACACAAAATCTGGTTTCACACAGGACATGACTAGGCATGTCCTAGTCACCTTTCCTTTCAAAGAAGATAGGCAAGTATCCTCTTTAAGAAACCTGTCTTGATGAAACCTATGCTCAGGCCACAGTAACAGCCATTTAATCCATGCTGAAGCCTGTTTTCTGGAAGGTGGAGGTATCTTTTTTTTTAAAAAAAAAAAAAATTATTAATTTTAAGGTCAGAAGAGAAGACATTTCTTTCCACAAACCATCAAGCTAACTGAAGGCTTCTACTTCCTTCATGAGACATTTACCACCCTGCCCTGTCACAAGCTATTAAAAGTCATTCTTGATCAGTTCGTCTAGGGTTTTTCATTTCAGCTTGTCTTTAATGTCTTGTCTAAACATCAGAAGAAACCATGCTGTCCTGTTAAGAGTTACTCCTGCTGAGCAAAGAGGAGATGTGAGATGAAAATAAATGATTACTATCCCTGCCATACAAATTTACAGTGATGAGCTAGGGAGGGCATCAGACCTGCTGTGACCAGCCTGTATCTATTAATTCTAGCACAAAAACATCTCTCCCTGGTCCTTTCTGGGCAGCATATAACTGGCCCTCTGATACCTAAGAGATTCCCAGATAACAAGATTATTAAAGCAACAGGAGCTCTCTGGGAACATATAGGACTTTACAGTTTCATTCCTGGGGAAATCTCCCCTCTTAAAACAACACAGTATTAATCCCAGCAGAATTCAAATTCATTGTCCAATACAAATTCCACATGTGCCCTTGGTTAAAGACATGCAAAACATCACAGCAATTTTTATAATAAGTATTCATCCATGCTCCATCATTCACAGTGGGCCTTGTCAAAAGCAGCTGAGTTTCAGGGCACGTTAAGGGGCCTTCCAAACAGCCAGGAAACTGCACATAAACAAATATCATGTTCAATGCACTATTTATTTTAGGTGTGAGAAACAGAGATGACTTTTGAGAAAGAGCCCTTCAAAGCTCGCATTTTGCAGAACTGTCCATAGTAAATCTGCACACATAGGTACAAAGCTGGCCTACTCCAGAGGAGAGGAAACTGTTCAGCTTTCAGCATTTGGAGAAACACTGCAATGGGAGTTGTTCCTATCCTCGTGGTGCTCTGCCTCCCCTCCACCTCCTGCTAGAATAAGCATTTGTTCAGGTACACAAGGAGCCTGTACTGACATAACCAAAAGGAAAAGCATCACATGACTGTGCACAAGGCGTCTGAATGGACCAAACAGCTGGATATCAAGAGAAGGGAGAGTTCCTATAGTTCTCATCTTCTTGTCTCTCTGCTGCACAGTCCCAACCCTCTCTGCAGCTTGCTGCATCATTCCACAAGCCCAGTCATCTCACTCATCCAATGAGAAGCTATGCACTCCTTTTGGCTGGCTTATTTCCAGTGACTCAGTGAGCTCCTTTGGCCAAATGCATACTCGGCAGCTGCAAATAGAAGAGGTGGGAGGCAGACATGGAGATGCAGGGAAGCTGTAGGATGTGCTTCTTTTGGGGGCAGCAATTGGCTAAGCCGAGACTCCACATTGCATCCTTAGCTTTGAGCCAGTCAAAGCTCCCAGTCTGGTGGCTGCTGAGCCAGTACGAAGGCAGGGATGGGAACAAGCAGCCAGCACCAAGGCTGCCTGTGCTGCAGACAGAAAAGGTGATGGCTGGAAAAGAGGTGGCTGAAGGGAGACGGGACACAGCTCCACAAAACTCACCAGTAGCTGTGAGAACAGAAAGGGGGGCTGAATATTTGACTGTTTCTTCCAATACAAGATACAGGTGCCAATAAACAAAGCCAACAGCTTGATGAATCCTTTGCTGAAGGACACTGCTGACACTAAAAATTCAGCCTCTTAATGGGAGATCAGGCAAATACTTGGAAGAGACTTTCATTTTCCATGAGACTCAATTAAGAGTAAGTTTCCCAGTCGAACTTGCAGCAACACCACATCATTGTCAACTGGCTGGCACATTCACAGGACTGCCCCATGTCCTCTACCTTCAAATCAAACTTGAACAAGACCAAAGAAGAAGTACAACTTAATCATCATGTTAATAACAGTAATAGTAGTGCATCTTAATATGCATGACCTCTACCAAACATTTCCAAGGAAAGTAAGAGTAGCACCACACAGGGTCAGACAAATCCCTCCCAACCCTTTCCTGGCATCATCAGCACAGACCTACAGAGCACACCAACAGGTCTGCCCAATACCACATGTCAGAAAGCAGACAGTCACAAAGCTGAACCATCTTTCTCATGAAAAGTAAGAAAAGCCACGTATTTATCACCATGACAATATAGACACATGCCTTGTAACACAGGATTTCAGCTTTGCCCTCAGGAGCTCACAGCTGAAGCAGCACTGGAAAAGCAAGTGGGAGCACAGATCCCCTCCAGAGAGACCCAACAGCCCAAGGAGGTGAATGTCAGCTCCTGCAGGGTCACTGCTGAATAACAGATTTTTCCACTGCATGGAAATGGAGGAGACTGAGAATCAAGCCTTGGTGTGCTGTGCTACACTGTGCAGAACCTGGAGCTGGCAGCAGGGATTAACTCAAGAAGTATGCTATAAAAACCACTATATGAAGAAAGGAACTAATGAAATAAGTTCTATCCAGCAAAGGTAGAGCTAGCTCAGAGGAATCAAACTGCTCAGCTTTAAAAGAACATCAGTAAAAAGATGAAAACTAGATCATTTCATCAGTTAAATTAAGAACTCTGCCACAGAAGTGCCTGTCAAAGCCATAAACGTGATGAAAAGCCCTATAAAGTGGTATATGCTGCAGAGTAGCAACAAACAGCTTTAGCCAGCTGTTTGCTATATGCTGTAGCCACAGCATATAAAATCATTTCAAACCAGACATGTACAGGTAGAGCTCTGCAGAGTTTTAACAGCCTAAAAAGGTCTATATCCATAAGCTTAGAGTCTGTCTTCTTTTCCAGTATTCCAGGAGAAAAAAAAGAATTACCATTCTTTTCTCTTCTGCCCCTAAACATGCATTCATGTAGTATATAGTTTGATTTCCAGAGGACTGGCAAAGACAGATGTTTGCTTACAGCTTGACTCCTGTTGTTCTTTACTTAATGCTGTGAACATTCACTATAGCCCAAGTAAGACAGCACTCAAAAGCTTTACTGAATTGAGGTTAAAACAGCCACAATTTAGTGAAATTGTTCAACTGTTCATTGGTTCCTACCCTTCATTCATTAAAAAAAAAAAACATATACCTCTCAAAAAAACCCAAACCACTAAAATAACAAAAAACAGAGAAGTCATTACAGATCTTACAGAAAGATTAGTGTCTGTAAGGAGGACACAGCTTATTTCTTTAAAGCTGAAGTATTTTCATTTCAAACCACATAGCTGAGTATCAGCAGGAATCCAATCTGTAGAAAGGAATCTGTGACTTGCAATTTGAACAACTACAAAAACCATGAACAATCTAATGTATATCCCTCCAGCTTTGCTTTTGCAAGACAGCCAAGAATGAATACGCAATGGGGCATGGCTAAATATTTTGCTGCAGTGATTTTCCAGAGTCAACTTGCAACAGTAGCTATTCTCCACATTGGCAGAATAAAAGCTACTTTGTTTCTTCTTAGGAAAGAGCACGTTAGGAACCAATTACCCACTTAGAGCACAGAGTCCACTACCTCGTGAAAAATCAACCAAATGCAAGTCACAAGGACTTATGCTAACTGTAGAGTCTTTTTTTTTTTAACTGAACAGGTACAGCGCAGAAAGCTTCTTACAACAGGACTCCCAAGAGAACTCTGGTTGGAACTAGATGATCTTTAAGGTCCCGTCCAACCCAAGCCATTCTGTGATTCTCTTGCCCTAAGTGAAAGTAGGTGTTTGAAACACCATTTCTGCATTAAAAACCCCAAGAGTGCTTCACACTATAAAGATGCAATCAGGAGAAAAGGAAGACAGCACACTAATGCTCTCCCAACCCAAATCCCACATCCCCATACAGCTCAACAATTCAAATTCACACAACTTCATGCTTTAAGACCTGTGGAGATATCACCCCAACGAGCTGGAGCAATGCAGGGATAGGAGGAAGACAGAGAAACAGAGCCAAGCACCCTCTGTACATATTTGCCAAAACCATTTCCTGATTTAGAGCATGATGTTCAATACAAGAAACCAAGATGGAACTGTATGACGTGGGATTTTTTTGCAGTTCCCTAGGAGATTCCAAAGAATGGAAGCAGTTCAGCTGAATCTTTTTTCTCCATTTCTCCATCAACAAAAGACCGTTTTTCCCAACTATTTTTTCCTGCGCTGCTTTTCTGTTTGTTTTTAGTGTATTAATTGAGGTTTACCTTGGAGATCACGTTCTATCATGTTATGGGACAGAAGGGTTTTGGAGGGTGAGGATGTGCTCCCCCAAAAAAGTGTTTTCTTTCACAGGACTCACTGGCAGAGCATCAAGTTTGAAACAGATTATTTTAATAGCAGTGGGATGTTACTGCCTTTTTGATTTAGATAGGCACCCAGTGCCTGGGACAGCAAGGCTTGTCATCTAAAGCAAATAAAACAGAGATCTGACGCAGCCCAAGGCCTCTCAGCATCCTCCTCCCCTCCATATTTGGGATGGATATCCCTGCCAATTCCCCATGCTATCTTTGACGGTAAGCAGGGAAGCTACATGGTTCCAAAGCAGAAGAGGGGCTATTTAAACTTTTCATGCTTCCCATGCATATTTAAGATTGGTGAGAACAGAAAAAGACCAGTAAGAAGGAAACAGAAGCAGATCATGTGCCTATTCCCACCCTTTTCCAGAAAACCTTCAAAAACATCTTTATTAACCTTCATTCTTAGTCGTTCCTCGGGTTCCTGTAGTCCTACAGCTATCTAGCTAGGCAACACCTTCCTTTATTTTAGAAATGGCTAAAAATACTTTTGCAGAGATAAAGCAGCAAAAATAAATTAAGCTTTTCCTGATTTATTGTGCACTTGTTTTCATTCCCTCCTGGATCCAAAAGCAGACAGGGCTGAGCATTACAACTGTCAGACATCTCCATAAAAGTAAGAAATGGACAGGAGTCCTTGGTCCTAAGAAATAAAAAGTTTGGCAAGACAAGAAAAAAAAATGGCAGGAGAGGAAAAACAGAAGATTGTTACCATGGCATCCATCTTCGATATAATTACAAACATGGAAAGGAAAAAAAAATGGGAGACAGAATATCCTAAACTCCTTAATTCTGCAAAGGCAAGACTACCATGGAAGGTAACAAGAGTTGGCTAAGTAAACTGTGAAAAGCTACAGGCTTCTGCAGGAAAAAAAAAAACAAAACATCAAAAACAAAACCATAACTTTTGTGAAGTTCTACTCATCCACACAGAGCAGATATATATATCTGTGTATATGCATGTGTAAAGTGTCTAATTGCTGCAACAAGCCTGTGCAAAATCTGAGGCCAAAGGCCAAGGTGTTTACCGCCCCATAAGTATTATCACCACAGTAAAGCTTGCTGCTTTACTTTCACACAAATGCTCCCTGTTGTTCATCCATTCCCCGGCTCAACATTTTTCATAACTGAGGGTATTTTACACAAGGTACCGTTGAGCCCTTCAATTACAAGCAGCCACTTGCACCCATGGCTGCCAAGAAGAGTCAGGCCTGCACTCTGCATGCAATATGGGCCACATCCAACCCACAGAAAGTCTTTCTTAGTATGGCACTGAACTGACTAGACAAATATAACGTGAGATATGTAAGGGATGGATGGGATAGCTGAAGAGGAATCAATACTTCTGTCTCCACAATTCCTCACACAGTGAGTACAGTGCAAGTGCAAAGTTTATCTCATGACAGAAAGGGATATTGCACAATTCGGTTTGGAGGAAGACAGGAATGATCAAGGCAAGAGATCACTGTATGGAAGCTGAAGGGATCCCCAGGATCAGCAAACATCCAGTGCACGCTGGGGAAAAGCAGTACGTGGGTAAAGAAAGTGAAGCATGGGGTTCTCCAATTCAGTATAAGAGCAAAAGGACACCTCAGGCGGAAAGATGATGACTATCACTGATCTAAGAAAGCCTTACACACAGGAACATGCACTCACTAGAGCTGAACTCGTGATAGAAAGTGTCTCTGAAGGTAGTTCTAGAGCGTGGAATAAATTCTTCAAAGAATTATCATAGAATCATAGAATGGCTTGGGTTGAAAAGGACCTCAAAGATCATCGAGTCTCAACCCCCCCGCTGAGGGCAGGGTCGCCAACCACTAGACCAGGCTGCCCAGAGCCACGTCCAGTCTGGCCTTGAATGCCTCCAGGGACGGGGCATCCACAACCTCCCTGGGCAACCTGTTCCAGTGCGTCACCACCCTCTGTGTGAAAAACTTCCCCCTAATATCTAACCTAAATCTCCCCTGTCTCAGCTTAAAACCATTCCCCCTTGTCCTATTGCTATCCAGCCTCACAAACAATCGATCCCCCTCCTGTTTATACGCTCCCTTCAAGTATTCGAAGGCCACAATGAGGTTCCCTGGAGCCTTCTCTTCTCCAAAATAAACAAGCCCAGTTCCCTCAACCTTTCCTCATAGGAGAGGTGCTCCAGCCCTCTGATCATCTTGGTCGCCCTCCTCTGAACTCTTTCCAAGAGCTCCACGTCCTTCTTGTGCTGGGGGCCCCAGGCCTGGACACAGTACTCCAGATAGTGCCTCACAAGAGCCGACTAGAGGGGGACAATCACCTCCCTCTCCCTGCTGGCCACTCCTCCTTTAATTCAGCCCAGAACATAGTAGGCCTTCCGGGCTGCCAGCACACACTGCTGGCTCACGTCCAGCTTCTCGTCCACCAGGACCCCCAAGTCCCTCTCCGCAGGGCTGCTTTCAAGTACTTCTTCCCCCAGGTTGTATAAATACCTGGGATTGCCCTGGCCCAAGTGCAGCACCCTGCACTTGGCCTTGTTGAACCTCATTAGGTTCTCATGGGCCCACTTGTCCAGCCTGTCCAGGTCCCTCTGGATGGCTTCCCTTCCTTCCAGTGTATCAACTGCACCGCTCAGCTTGGTGTCATCTGCAAACTTGCTGAGGGTACACTCGATTCCGTCATCTACGTCATTGATAAAGACATTGAAGAGCACCGGTCCCAGGACTGAGCCTTGGGGGACACCACTCGTGACTGGCCTCCACCCTGACATAGAACCATTTATCACAACCCTTGGGCTGTGACCAGCCAACCAGTTCTTAACCCACCGAACAGTCCATCCTTCAAATCCATACCTCTCCAATTTGGAGAGAAGGATGTGATGAGGGACCCTGTCAAAGGCTTTGGAGAAGTCCAAGTAGATGACATCCATCGCCCTCCTCCCGTCCACCGATGCCGTCACTTCATCGTAGAAGGCCACCAGATTGGTCAGGCAAGATCCACCCTTGGTGAAGCCATGCTGGCTGTCTCGGATCACCTCCTTGTCACGTATGTGCCTTAACATGTCTTCTAGGAGGATCTGCTCCATGATCTTCCCAGGCACAGAGGTGAGGCTCACTGGCCTGTAGTTCTCCGGGTCATCCTTTCTCCCTTTCTTAAAAATGGGAGTCATGTTTCCCTTTCTCCAGTCACCAGGGAGTTCACCGGACAGCCATGATTTTTCAAATATGATGGAGAGTGGCTCGGCAACCACATCAGCCATCTCTCAGAACCCTAGGATGGATGTCATCCAGCCCCATGGACTTCCACGCATCCAGTTTCAAGAGGAGGTCTTGAACTTGTTCCACTGTTACAGTGGGACAAAATCCGCTCCTCTCACCCACACCTCAAGGTTCAGGGTCCTGGCAGACACGGGGAGCCTGACCACTAGTGAAGACCGAGGCAAAGCACTTACTGAGCACCTCAGCTTTTTCCACGTTTGAAGAAGCCAATTCTCCATCCTCATTTACCAGAGGGGGAACACTCTCCTTGACTTGTCTTCTCTTGCCTATGTACCTGTAGAACCCTTTCTTGTTATTTTTCACATCCCTGGCCAAGTTCAGCTCTACCTGCGCCTTGGCTTTCCTGATCCTATCCCTACACATGCGGACAACAACTCTATATTCCTCCCAGGCTACACAACCCTGCTTCCACTTCCTGTACATTTCCCTCTTTTCCCTCAGTTTAAGCTGCAGGTCCTTGCTCAGCCATGCCAGTCGCCTGCCTCCTCTGCTCTCTTATGAATTCTTCATAAACTACCAACTCCAAGGGTAAGGCACACATCCCTGACTTTCCTCCAGTTGTATCACTTGGGTTAACAAAAGATAAAAAAGAATTTGATAAAAGATTTGCTTTATTACAAAAGGAACTTCTAGGTGCTTGGACCTGTCTTGTGGAAAGACAGTTTATGTGCCCAACCATTTGTTCATTTTCTTTAATATACACACCCACACATGCACTTAAAGAATCCCAGCAAGCTAGAAAGAGGATGCAATGCTCCTACTGCACATTCTTACCCCCTGGAGAAAGGATGGAAAAAAACAAACAGAAATCCTAGAGCGTTAGATGCAAGCTGCGTTTTATAGCATCCTACTGAAAATAGCCCTGTTCTCCTCCAGGATTTCTTAGATTTCTCTTTAAAATCATCACGGTAAGACACTGGACAAATAGAGGAAAGTGACTGCGCAAACCAGGGTTGGGGCGAGTGGGCTAATACGCATGCCTTTCATTAGAAATGATGACATGAGAAAGGAGATCAAGTATTAAATACTTAAATTCCCTGCAAAAAATTCTCCACTCTGATATCTAGATGAACACTGGCAAGCCCTTGACTCCAAACTCTTGTCCACTTCATGATAAGCAGCAGCCTGATAAAATTTATTTGTTAGTATTTTTAAGTATAAAGTTTGGGTAAAAGAAATACCAATCACTTTCCTACAATCTGCAATGTAACAACTATTTTAAAGTTCTGCAGCTTTGTTTTCAGAGCTAAAGATGTAGGTGACAGTTTGAATATGAATCTCAGACAGCTGCACTTTTATGTAGACAGCAAAGAGCACGCATGTAAACAAATTCCCTTTTCACCATCCCTAGGAGATTCAGGCAGGACTTGCCAACACCATTCGGGAGCGTGAAGTACAGAAGTACATTATTTAAGTGCACTGATTACATTAAATAGAATCTTTTTTTTTTGTCTTCTCTGCACATCTGCCTAAGCGCTCCAGCTTCACACAACGCATGTGGAGTTTGGAGCACTATCAGTGGGCCTGTGCGTGGTTGGAAGAAAAGCGCAGAGATACAGCAGTTGTGGAAAAAGGAAAAAACATAGCATTCAAGTCTTTACTAGTCTGACAGTTCCTAAAATAATGTTGCTTCACTTAAGAATGAACATGCTTATCTCTGATCTACATACCCTGACTAAAAGGTTACTTTTCCCTTGCCAGAAAAGCATCTTTAGAAGTTTATGAATGCCTGAACAGAACGTCTGAGCCCTGCCAGATGACTCCACGGTAAGAGAAAAAGGCAGAGAGCCACCTCCTCACATACGCAAAGAACATTTACAGAAGAAATTAAGAGAATATACATAAAAAGCAATCTTACGGTGTTCAGAGCTGTATGCGGTTACCTCACGATTTTGAGGAAAGGAAAATGTACTCAAATCTTGTTCCCTGAGAAGTGTTTCCTCCTCCTCCTCAGTTGCTTGTGACTAATTAATATTTTGAACAAAAACCAGCTTCTGCCTGGAATTTGCAAATCCTTGAAAACCACCATTATTAGGCAGCGTGAATTGTGTGCATGCAGCTCTGAAAAGCACAGCAGTTAGTTGCCTATTTGTACAATCAGGGATGTATAACTAGTTACAGGACTGCCTAGGAAGAAAAATTCCCTACACAAATCATTGTGTTTATTTGGTAAACATCGTTACTCTAACTTTAAAAGCACGCATTTCCCACAAGGAGAAGTTCACTGTTCTCTAATTACACCATAATTAAGCCTTTATTTACAAGTCACATGAGCCTAAAATCTTTATCTGTCTTCAAACGCAAGAGTGGTAGCAGAGCTGCAACCATCTGTGCAGAGACATGGGCAAGGCGAGGGTTTTTGAGCTGAAATTCCCTCCCATCAGACCCAGCAAACTCATAGCCAAGGCTTGCGTCTACAGTTCATCTGCTTCCCCTGTCTGCGCTGCTTGGTTTCATGCTGAGTTACCTCTGAATGCAAGCAAACTCACAACTTTATTTGCTAAGCAAAGTTGGAGGAAAAACACAGCTCTTAAGTTTCAACGCAAATAATTAGATTCTCAGAACATTAAACAGCACGTGGGGCTGGCTTTGTGCTCACCTTTCTAGTAGCTTAGGCAAAGCAGGAATGCTTCACATCTTTTCCACTGCGCACATTCCCCATGCCTGAGGGCTTACAAGAGTTTAAGCATCCAGAAGATAAAAAAATAGTATTGTCTGAATTTAACAGAATGCTTTGTGAATCACACGATTCCTCCTTATTCCAAATGCCATTATCACTTTCTGTACTACTCCGCTGAATCAGGGCCTAAAAGCATGCCTGCAGATGGGAGATTTTATTTTGGCAATGTTTTTTTAGAATGAAAAGCTCAGGCTCCTGCTGCCAACTAACTGGCATTGAGCAGAGCAATCCAAGATCCCAGCTTTCTTCCCCAGGTATTCATATACTTACTCCTAAGCATCCCTTTGCTGCAAGGGAAGTCACAACTTCTCCCTGAAGGCAACTATCCGAGGAGGCAGAACGTTCCCAGTTTCATGCCAACATGGAGAGGGAAAAAAAATAAATAATTGCTTTCAGAAGTAGTTCCCCTGCATCCCAGCACACAGCTCTGAGGTCACACCTAGCTATGTGTCAGGCAGCCTCAGGAATTCCCAGCTCCTCTTCTAAGTGACATTTCAGCCAAAAAAGCCTATCATCTATGGGAAGAAAGGCACCATCAGTGCAGATGGATGCTGCATGCTGGCGACAAGTCACGCAGTAGACCATTCTGAAATATGCACTGCACACACATAGACATCTCTTGGAGTGAAGGACTTCACAAACTCTCAGACTGAGTTTGGTATTCAAAATGTGATACCAAAAAGCACAAAACTGATAGCTCAGATGAACCACAGTAGTTTTTTCTAACATAATACAATCTCAAGAAGCACTGAGAAGCTTTTTGCTGCTTTAACCCTTATTGTTAGCCCCTTTTACAAGATGGAAAGAATACATCTCAAATAAGGCAGAACAGCACAAACTTAGAGCCTCTCCACGGCACAGTTAGCTGAGGAGGAACAAATTCTGTTAACAGTTGTTTCAGAAGTCACTATGAACATTCGAGAAGAAAATGATGCTAGTTTAATTTCCAAATGAGCCCACAAAGCTGCTTTAATTCTATTACAAGACTGTATACAAGCACGACCAGAAAAATGACAGAGTGCAAGCCACGATCTGCATGTTTAGAAACAACTCATACAAATATTCCTTCCTTTTGCTCAATGATTTCTAGGAAAACAAAACAAACAAACAAAAACCCAGCAACCCAGTGGCAGAGAAGATTTCAACACAACATGAAAATGAACCATCACCTGCAACTTCAGTTTGTCCAATCATCATTACTTAATTGCCATCAGTGACACAATTTCTCTGATGAGAATTCACAATACCTGGGTCTTAGCAGAATGCTGTGTGGTGGGGCAGGACCCCATGCCAGCTGAATAACAATAACCGATAAGACAAAGTGCTAAGTCAATTCGAAGCCATTGTCTGCAGAATCAGAAAGGCAAGCAGCTAATTAAAACATTGTGTGGGAGCCTGCATGAGGTGTATGAGAGTGCTGGGCCACAACAGGATTTGGATGTGTGCCTGCTTACAGAAACAAACTATTTAAAGCAACAACAGTTTCGAGATTCAATGTAATGTTCATACCACCTCAGCCCACTTCAGAAAAACACCCCCTCCCCAAGAGTTTTATAAGCAGCCTTCATTAGTTGCCATGGGTTTCCAATTTTTTTGTTTGACTCAAAGGATTATTTTAGATTTCAGAGGTCAGAGACTAATCAGGGCAGGAGAAACAAAGACAAAGGAAAACCACTTATCCTTTAGTCCACATCTAAGGATCAAAAAAGAAAATCAGCTTACGAAACAAACCATTTGTTTCACTATTCCTCTTATGCGGAAGCTAGACTTGAGGGAAAAAAAAAAAAAAGGTGGGGATCCAGGCAAAATCCAGAACTCACTCTTTGAAATGTGCATCTGGGTGTACATGAGATTAATACCCAGGCTGTGCACAGGACAGTGGTGAATGCACTTACACTTTTGCAGGGACTGCTGTCTGGCTGTTGAACAAGTGCTCCCTTTCCAGCGTTACTTACCGATCGAAATTCGTAATAGATTTTATCATATTCACTGCCTCCAATTGTGATTTCTGGAATGAACCGAGGGATAGCTACAGGATCCAGCACTCCATCTTTGTCCTGAACACTGAGGAGAAAGGAGGAGGAAAAGAAAAGGAAAAAATACAGTTAGTCCAGATCCTGCCCAGGAGAATGCAACACCAGTTCTGAGTTCGACCAAATATTAAAGAACAGTTTCTCTGTTAAGTACATCTCTAAAAGCTTTTGCCTCTTTTCTGCATATGATGCATATGTAGCCCTATCCCTCACATAGCTACTATGTTTCCTCCTTGCCCCCAGCTTGTTCCTGCTCCAGCTTCTTCTTTTCCCAGTTCCTCCCCCAGAGAGGCTTTGCCACTCCTAGAACCTCCTGTTAGACACCTTTTTTTGCCTTAATACCTGAGCAAGGTAAAACTGGTGGTGCTACAAAATTCTACATGCTACAGTAACTTCATTTAATTACCTCTCCTGTTCCATTTGCTTTCACAAATGAACCCTTGCAAGGATTATGAGAAGATAGCGCCCTTCTTCCTAAAGTTCTCATTCTAAAGGGCACTGAGGCAAACAGATGGTTTGGAAGCAGGCAGTACACCCAGCATTCTGCCTGGGAGCAATCGAGGGAAGCTTGCTGCAGCAGCTGGCAGGACCGCTTAGTGATGAAGGATGCAAATAGCAGGATCCCCCAAAAATCTTCAGCGCCCAGAGCCAGCACTTCCAAATATCTCACATTTTAAATGTCTGAGAAACTACTAGAAAGCCACCTTCTGCATACTGCTATTAATTTGCAGACCAACAGTGCCACCTACATGCATCTAGGGAAAAACACATCTGCTGTCCTTTAGAGTAGACAATGACCAAGTTCTGAATTTGACACTTGAGAGCTATTCAAATAATTGTGTTGTAATTGTGTAATTCTATTCTAATATTTGCTATTCTAATAATTGTGTAGTTGTGTTGTTCCAGTAAACTGCATTTCCTGACAAACACAAATGAAACATATGCCCTGAGTAAAGTGAAGTAAACTGCCTTCTAAGTGCCTTCTAGCACTTTTTTTCCCCTTAAATTGCAAAGTTTAGGAACTTACCTCACAGTCTCAATTAGTAAACAAGACTGCTAATACATACTGACATGCACACTGCAAACTATCCTGCTGCAGACTAGTCAGTAAGGAAATGCAGGAATTCAGTAAGAGATGAAGAAGACAAGGATAAATGCCCATTTACAGGGCCAGGATGAACACCAAGAATATTCCCTACAAACTATTCTACACAAATATTAAGTCAAGTATTTTCCAACCATCCGGGCAAACAAAAGCAGAAGCATCACATATTTATTCTGAAGCCTGTGGAATGACACACTGTGTCCATAAGCACTCTGGAGCTCTGTGGCTTTGCACTGTAAGACACAAAAAGTCACATGGCAAATCCAGTGAAATTCACATTGCATTTAAATTGTCCCTTTGCACAGTGCAGATGTGGAACTGCACCTACCAGGGACAGCTTTCTGACAAAAACAAGCAGCAGGAGAATTCAGCTGGAGAGGAAAACCAAAGCTGACAAACCCTATGGTGCTAACATGCTGAAAACCAGGAGGAAGAGCCCTCCTTTGCTTCCTCACTAGTACAAAGAAAGCTGCTCTCATGACATGTGAACACTGGCCCTCCCATGGACATCTCCAATCCTTTCCACTCCAGGGGAGCTTGGATAACTGAGGATGGAAAAGCTTGCCCAGAGCTGCAATCTGATTATGGTTTTATTTTCAAGTCCTGGTATATTTAGAGAAGAGCACCTTTGCAGCAGTTACGTCTCAGGCCCAGTTAATTAAACAAAAAAGAACAGACAGCAGCCCTCCAGCTATCAACTCTTCATTTCTTAGGTACAGTCCACCCTTCAATCATACCTGGGATCAGTACTGATGTCATGAGCTTTCATCTGCACTTTCACCTTGCAGAGTGCACAGGCAAGCAGCAAAGAAGACACTGAGCTAAGAATGGAAGAGGACTACTTGCAGACAGAGTTTAAATACCTTTCTGAGCTCAGGCATATCAGCACATCCTGTGGAATACCCACTCAGTTACTGGTGAATAAACATTTCCATGCCTTCTCCCCCACCAATGTCCTACAGAAATGAGAGAGTCAGCATCCTGCCAAGCAGCAGCAGATGTTCTGGACCTGACAAGTAGGAGTCTCCTGTAGGAGAACGCAGCTAAAATCTGTCCAAGAGTATGTAAAATATAATTTGACACAGGCATAAAGCAAGTCCAGCAGTCAACCAGCCTACAGCTAATCTATTCCTTCAGGAATCTCTGCCAAAGGGCAATTTTAAAGGATAATTCCCAGGCACAATTTATTTTAGTTGGTGACCGAGACAGAAAACCTGCTGCTCTTACCAATCCTTTGTTCTTAGAACTGCTGCTTCCAAACAAAATGCTGTATAACAGAAGATAAATGCAAACCTAATGCTGCTAAAGATGGCTTCTCGGGGTTCATCTCTGCTTTATACCTTCAGAAGTACTTTGGCATACTAAAAAAAAGCACCACCCAAAGACACCTGCCACAACAACGTCTGTAACCACAAAACCACATTTGCTTGCCAGAACAAATTCACTGCTCACCAGGAAGCATTTACAGGCACCTATTAAGTTCCCTGAGCTTTCTTTCTCCCCCAGTACAAAAGTACCACTATTTACTGTTGTCAGGCACTTAACCATACCTTCTCAAAATATAATGCAGTAACACAACTACTCAGAGTGTGCTTTACCTACCCGTAAGATTATGTGACATTGCAACAGTTACCGAGAGCATGCAAGTGATTGTACAGTGCTAACACTACAGAAACATTAGATTTTAGCTCACCTTTACAATGGTCCAGAAACCTATTAGCTAGAGTTCTTCCCATGGTTACACGGGAGTCACACATGCAGCTATGCTATAGCAATAGGTAGCTCTGATCTCTTCTCCAAAAGCCTCTACATATACCTACTTTGCACATCATGCTCTGTGCAACATGCAGGAGGTGGCACTGAGGAACAAGGATGGATACGAACTTGCCCCTTCTCCAAGCAAGATTGTTTCCCTTAAAGGCAGTTCACAACAAGGACACACACTTTTTCAGGGCACTAGCAGAACTCTGATGGCACATGCGCATTAAGTGATGGCTAGTGACACAATACTCAGTATCAGAAAACCAAACCTTGTACCTAAAAGCATTCACTGGACTAAAAGGCTTAAAGCCAGCAACATAAAGATCCCAAGCTAAGTTCTCTGCTTATGTGTGGAACCTGAGAAATTGCAGGTGGATGCTAGTGGGAAAGAGAAAAGGCTCTCTTGCACACCTTGATATCAGCTTCAAATCCAAGACACAATAACTTCTTGGAGATAACTTGAGCGAGTGGCATTCCTTCCTCTGTTCTTCATGCCTGTATTACCTCAGCCAGGGCTCCTCATCTTCTACTGCAGCGGGTACGGCACAGCACACGGGAGAGTGCCAGAAAGTGCATATGGTGTGCTCACAGCTTTGCCCATGCTTGTGAGAGCACAGGAAAAAAGCACTCCTGACTCATGCCACGGGCACACAGGCTAGGTGGGAGAGATGGCCACAGGGGTCCTGCATCCAGATCCAACTGCCCTGACCTCCTCTGCTGATGCTCTCACCCAGCAAGCATGCAGGACAGCAACAGGCTGTGTCCCCTCGCTCTGTGCCTTTCCCTTCGTGCCATTTCCTCCTTGCTCACTTGCTCCAGACCTTCACAATGGCAGGGCAATGAGTTGCAGAGCTCCGTCAGACCAACAGACTCATTGGCTAGGCAGTGCCAGCATGCAGTGTCAAGGTGAACCGCGGCCACTCCCTGGTGAACAACAGGTACACATGATCACTGCCAGGAAAGAAAAACAAAGAGCTTTCCAAGAAAAGCAGGCCTGAAAGAGGCGAGAAGGTGCAATAACAATGCTTCCAACCCACCAAAAAGATGCTGCAAAGGGGAACTGACGAAGAAGAGTTGTTCCAGTGGAAGTCGAGGGACAAAAGGTGCTAAGGAAGCAGTTCTTAGTAGTGCCAGAAGTTTTATGATGGATGATTTATGAGATTTTTGGGGTCTTCATGACAGAAGAGTTATAAAAACAAGTTCAATACACCTCTTGTAATCACTTCAAGTACTCCTATTTGATATCAGACAGACGTATTCAGAATGGATGAGCCTTTCCTTTGCTAAAGGTGTGAAACAGAGCTGAAGAGTCGTTTTCCCTCGTTCATTCCCTTCTTTGCAAGATGCCATTTCATCAGAGCAAAACAAACAGAAAGGAAACTGAAGCCCAGTCCTGGGGTCTGCAACAGCTTTAAGTGCTTAAAGAAACATTAACACAACTTAAGAATTACCAATTACTGCTCATACAAGATACTTCAGTATCTTCAGATACTGCTGGCTTTTTGGAATGTCCCAGGGATTTCTGTTGTAATGCCAAACACAGTACCAGACAATTTACTACGCAGGGTATGTAGCGTAATAATCATAATTACTGAACAAAATGGAACATATGACAGTGGCAAATTATTTACTGGCTACATTGTTTACGGATGAAAATTGATCCCTTGTCATCAAGATAAAACAAATGTTGATACTCACCCCTTTTTAATGAAAGTAATGGTGGCTGAACAAGCTGAAGATTTATCCATAAAAATATGTTCTGCTACAGCAAACTCTGAAGGAGCAGCAGTAATGTAACAGATCTAATTAGGGACTTGTAAACAAGACAAGTCAAATGCAGTGTTTCCCTCACCTGCTGGCAAATTAACACAGATGACAGTACCCCAACTACAACTCCTTGTTCGAAAACATTACTTACTCCAAAACATTATTTATTTTGCAATGCATACTTACAGTCACACAATTTTGCTGGGAAGGGCATAGACAAAAAAAACACTTGAGACAGTGCAGCACCAACATGGGAAATCCCTGGGACATTCCAAAAAGCCAGCAGAATGATTTCTGTTGGACTCAGAGGCTGGGAAGGGAGAGACGCAGAGAGCATTCTCTGGGAGAGCCCTCCAGCTTACATACACACACACACGTTATTAACCTTTTAGCAAGACATGTCTCAATCCCATGATCACATTGCTCTCTATTAGGGCAAGGGAGAGAGGACTTGAGGGCAAGGCAGGGAGATAAAAGATGCGTTTTGCAACTGATTTATATGGGTGCAGCTCTCTGGTCTGATTAGCTTGCTTACTATTTGCATTACCAAAGAAGTGAGAGACCCTGCTGGGGTTTGTCAGGCCCTATACATATGCAGTGGAAAAGCCATCCTCACATGCCCATCAATTCGCCTTTGCCCAGATGCAACAGTGTGAGCTGAAGGTGGGAGAGGTGAAAGCATCCCCACAACAGAGGAACACAACAGTAGCAGAGCCAAACTCTTGCTGCAGCCTAACAGGAACATGAGAGGGCAGCAGGTGCTGGTGTGTGTGATCTGTAGCCTATCTGGGTGCGCACTGCCATTAAAACTTCCTTCCAACAGGAGGAATTAATATGGGCACAGGGCATCTGAAAGCCTGTGCAAGTACCACAAGCTCTTTTGTACTTGGTGTTGGAAAAAAATGAGGAAATCATCAGCTCTAGCACTTGCTAACTAGCACCTGCGTTTGGCATCCGATGCTCCAGGATGCAGCTCCAACCCCGAAGGCAGCCTGTAACCTGTCTGACGCTGTCTCTGGCATGTTTCCATGAGTGTTGCTCATGCAAGCTCACATTTGCCCTGCACTTAAAGAGTTAATGGGAGAAAAACTGATGTCCAAACCTACACATTTTTACAAGAAGTTGGAAGGTGCTCATGATTTCCTGGACAGTTTTACTTTCATCAAGCCTCTGAACACAAAAACACTATCTTGACAATGTTATTCTGAAGGCAAGTGGTAGCAGTAAAACTCAAACCATATTAACATTTAAATTAGCAGTTTGTTGCATTGTGAGATCTCAGTAACACAGCCACACACTGCCAACAGAATAAGTGACTTCTTATTATCTGCAATGACAAGTCTTGTAAAGAAAACCCTCTCATCATCGCCCAGGGTTCAGTGAAAAATTAACTCCTCAGCAATGCTATTTATTCTCTTCTACAGTTACAAAGCGCAATTTTCATACAATATCTTAATACAGCACTCTTTGTGTGCTTTCTTTTAACTCCCTCCTACACTCGACAATTAACAATAATCTTTTCTTAATACCTGTACCAGTGTGAAGCTACAGAAAAAACAGTAACTTAAAAGCATTTTCTCCTTTCAAAGGAAATCTGATTTCCATAGCTTCACAGGATCTAAGCCACCAGATGTATCCTTTAATTACTACATACAGAAAATTCTTATGAGATTGTTTAAAGGGCATTCAAATCCTGACCTGTTTCTCTTAGATGCCACTCAAAGCTGCTCCTATGTGATCTACCTTCAGCCCTTGATAGAAGAGCCAGACAAAAGGCACAAGAGTATTGCTGATATTAGGAGGCAATTGAAGTAACAGCACAGACGAGTAAAAGAGATTTACAGGATTCTTCTTCACAGAATAAATCAATTTCACTCACTATTCCAGTGCCTGTATCACAATCAAGACTGAAACTCTACACTCAACAAGAGGAAGTGCAGGGCATGCTGGAGGCACCCAGGTGGGAGCAGCTCTGCAGGAACAGGCCTGGTGGGCACCAAGCTGTACATGGGCCAGCAGCGCACCCTTGTGACAAAGGCGGCTAATTGTGTCCTGAGTGCACTGAGCGAAATATAGGCAGCAGGTTGAGGGAGGGGATCCTTCCCCTCTGCTCAGCACTGGTGAGGCCACACCTGGAGTGCTGGGTCCAGTTTTGCCCACCAGGACAAGAGAGACCTAGGCATACTGTAGGGAGTCCAGCCAAGACACTGAAAGGATCAGAGCACCTCTCCTATGAGGAAA
Organism: Numida meleagris; assembly: GCF_002078875.1. NCBI lineage: Eukaryota > Metazoa > Chordata > Aves > Galliformes > Numididae > Numida > Numida meleagris. The sequence goes on along the minus strand of NC_034413.1, from coordinate 34,471,312 downwards.
AGCAATAAGAGTACTAGGACTGTGCAGCCTCAAGAAGAGGCGGCTCAGAGGGATTTCATCAACATATTAAAAAAAAAAAAAAAAACACACTAAAGAGAGGTTACAGAGGTTGTGAAGTCTCCTCCTTGGAGATCTCCATAAGCCCCCTGCTCTGGGTGTCCCTGTTGAAGCAGGAGTTATGCCAGAGTGACCCAGAGGTCCCTTCTACAACCTCAGCCCTTCTGTAATTCTATGAAATTCAGAGACAAGCATTCAATTTTTTTTTAAATACCTGCATTTCTACCAACCTGTGAGAGAACCTGAAACTAACATGACTGTATAATTGTTAAGCTTTGTTTTAAAATGCAGCAACTATATTGAACTTGCTACCTGTACATGCAGTCTGATGATGAAGAAATTCTGCAGAATGAGAAGCTTATCTCACTTCAGTCAAGGCTAAACCTATTAATACTCTTCCAAGTTTAGATATTTTTTTTAATGTGGGATTATCCAGGGAACATTTTGTTCATCAACATGACTTAAGAGTGGCAGTCCTGGTGCTTCATCTGTAATGCATGTACACTCACTTGCTTACATGCATGTCAATGATTTGATCCACACCCCTTCAAGTTTAGAGGGCAAGCTCTCTCTTCAGCATTGCTCTGTGGACACATGCAACCTTACCAAGAACACTTCACAACTAAATTGGAATAGAGATCATCATGGAATACTTGCAAAGAATTACTTTAATCAAATTTGATTTTATTTCAGCAAGAAGCTTTCCACTGTCTGATTTTGATTTCTTCACACCCAATTAAATAGACATCTTTAAGAAAAAAAACCACCACTACCCTTGTACTGCTACATGTTACAAGTCTCCTAGTTATCACAGAGAACAAAGGAAAAAACTGCAATGCCCCATTCTGCGAATTAAGATTAAAGCTCCAATTTAGGATATTTTTGGAGGGAGTCAGGCAAAAGGAGCAAAAAAAGCAGTTATTTTCCACAGTCTTCCAAGTTTGGCTGTTTCCTTTTTACCATACACAGTTCAGCCAGCTTCTTGACTGCTGTAATGATATTTAAAAGCAGACAGCTGTAGGAAAACACTTGGACACAGGGTCACCCCAACAGTCGGCAAAGGGAAAAGACGAACCCCCGCCCGCCCGCGTGGGAAGCAGCAACTCAGTATGAGTTCAAACAGCTCCATTTTATTAGGGCAGCAGCCCTCTCTTATATAGCACACTTGTTTACAAGCCAGGTGCCCCACACATATCAAAACAAGATAGGTGTCCCACAAACATCAAAAGTGTCTCACAAGAAAGTGTCTCAAAACGATATCATTTCTCAGGCTATTTTGGAGCACAGCACCTGCTGTTAATTAAAGCACTACAAGCAGTAAATTCCACACATACACAGCTTACTTCTTATCTAAGGTCATACCGTAAATCTTTGAGAAAAGTCAGCTACGCGCTACCAGGCGTGCAATGTTTCCCAACAGACAGCTAAAAAACTACTTTTAGAAAAACACCCTAAACACAGCCAATCTAAACAGCACCACACCTAAATCTTGCTACAAGGTTGCTCTGTCAAGCTCCCTTGAAGAATGTCATGCTGCCAGAACAGCAGAGACACCACCACGTCAACTGAAGAAATGCTGTTTTAAAACTGCATGCCTGTCTGTACACAGTGCTTAGCCGCGAAAAGAAGTGCTCGCAAAATACATTTCCAGTAGTAAGAACCATGGGTCACAGTACTTGGGAAATGCCTGGAGAAACTGGCCGCTAATGGCCCGGACATATGTGCTGATTGCTAAGTAAGGAACTGTCTAGATGGCTAGGCCCAAAGAGTTGCTGTGAGCAGAGAGAAATGCAGTTGGTAGTCAGTCACAACTAATATTCCCTTGGCAATGATCCTGATGACGGAATCAAGTGAATCCTCAACAAGTTTGAATACACCAAGTTGCAAGAGCATTGATCTGCCTGACAGCAGGAATGCTCTGCAGAGTGACGTGCATAGGCTGATCAATGGACTGAGTCCAACTGCATGTCATCCAACAAGGCTAAATGCTGGGTGCTGCACTTTGGTCACAACAACCTCATACAGCAGTATAGGCTTGGAAAGAGTGGCTGGAAAGTTGCCCAACAGAAAAGGATCTGAGGGTGCTGACAGTCACCTGAATGAGCCAGCAGCACAGCCAGGTGGCCAAGAAGGCCAACAGCACCCTGGTTTGCATCAGAAATAGTGTGAACAGCAGCACTAGGGAAGTGAGAAGCCCAGAGAAGAGAAGGCTGTGAGGTGACCTGAAAGCAGCCTTCCAGTATCTAAAGGGGAGCTACAGGAAAGAAGGGGACAGATTCTTTAGCGCGGTCTGTGGTGACAGAACAAGAGGAAATGGTTTCAAGCTCAAAGACAGGAGATTTAGGTTAGATATAAGGGAAAAATCTTTTACAGTGAGGGCAGTGAGGCACTGGAACAGGCTGCCCAGTGATGTGGTTGAAGGCCTGTCCCTGGTGACTTTCAAGGCAAGGCTGGATCAGGTCCTGGGCAACCTGATCCAGCTGTGGTGTCCCAGTTCATTGCAGGGGAGTTGAACTAGATGGCTTACAGAGGTTCCCTCCAACTCTAAGGATTTGATGATTCTATGACTGTCCTCTTGTATACAGCATTGGTGAGATAACACCTTGAATATTATGTTCTGTTTTAGGCCTCTTGTTACAAGGATGGGATAAAATGGGATCCATTTGTCTGAAGTCTCTCTTCTAATTACTTCTTAGCAACAACAGAACTCCACACACATTTTACAACAGCAAGCGACAGCATTACAAAAGTCTACTGTCACTGCTGACTTGACAAAAAAACAAAGCATAGTGCAAATATAAACATACCTTAAAAAAAGTCAAGGCTTTAACAATTCCCAGAAATCCAGTGCTAAACAATATTCTGGGATTGGGATACCATACTTACAAAAGTCTCAAATGATGAAAAGAAACATCATCTTGTTCCAGCCATGGGCCTTTGTCAAATTTCAAGTATTCAATGTCTTCAATTACCTGAAATCAGAGGAAAAATTAAATTAACAGGTGGCCTGATGAGAATGTCATCAAAGCAGCCCCCTCCAGTCAATGAAATAATCAACATATACTCTTAAGTCATGCAGTAAAAAGGTTTCCCTGGTAAAACCCAGTATTAACAACATGGACGTTTTAAGTTAACGTATGATCTCTCAGTCACATTTCTGGAGGTAGCAGCACTGCTGTAAGTACTGGACAGACACACAGTGGCCAGCACTATAGTTCCTGCTGGTCTAAGTCTTGGCCGGGATTAAGAAGGCTGAAAGGTGCTGTGTTTCCAAGTTCTTACACCATTTATGACTCTCTTCTTCAACCTGTTGTTGAGACTGAAAGGGAAAAAAAAGCACAAGCTCACTCCAAAGGCAAAATGAAGAGAGAATGAAAAGGAGTCTAAATTTAACCCTTTCTGGTCCAAGCAAAACACATTATGCTTTGTGCTACATAGGAAGCTTGTTTTCTTTCAAAAAGGCAAAGTAGTCTATAAACTGAGAAAAGTTGAAGAGCGACTGTTCCTTGATGTTGCTGGGCACGGTTCACAAGACAGAAATTAGGCCACACACTCCAGGGTGGAATAGGGTGTCTCTTGAAGTAGCAGTAGAAGTCCAAAGATTCTGGATTTGATCAGATGTGAAAACCTACCCATGCACACATGCATCCAGAGCAGAAAGAAAGGGCAAAAGTCTCTCTTTGACACCAAGAACCATTCAAACAACTAACACCTCAACAAATCACCCCGCTAGCATCCCCAGAACTTCCAATCTCATATTTGAGCTTCATTTACAATCTTGTTCCATCAGAAAATAGATCTTTGCTGGTCCATTGAGCAATTGTTTAACACAAGCCTGAGGTTATCACACATGACCTACTTGCTACAAAGGAAACCCAAGCCAGTGTCAGGACAACGCACTTAAGACAAAACCTAGGAGCAACTTGGGAAAGAATAGATCATGGCAACTCCCACCACTTCACAGATGTCTCTTGCAGAAAGGATAAAGCTATTGAGGTCAGGACTTGAAATCCTCATGACACATTGCAGATCCACAGACAACAAAGCAAGCAGATGCCAGTAATAAGACGATAAAATAATGAATAAAGAAAAACTTTTATTCTTTACTGTATGTTAAATCCATAGTAATCTATTCCCTGCAATCACAGTGAATATTAAATCCCATTTATTACCACCTGAAGGGTAATAAAAACACGCTACTACAAAGGAGTCACAACTAAAAAGGTCCACTCTGGCAGTATTACATTTTTATGGTAAGAAGTAGCAGCTTAGAGATAGGAGTAACTGAACTATCATTTACCTGAGGCCTTTATACTTGCTAAAGACCAAACTAGCTGACTAAAGACTTTAAAAATATGGTTATCATGTGACAGCATCAAAGTATATTTAAAATTACAAGATGCTGTTTAACCATTTTTCATCTCTCACAAATAAGCAAGTTAAGTGAGATAGCATAGCTAAGAGCAAGGGAAACCTACTTTTTATATTACGAAATAAAGCAGATGACAAATCCACCTGTTGATAGAAAAATGTTTCAAGCCTCAAAAACGCTGCAGAAAACTGCACCACAGACATCTAGAAGAGTTTTCAAAATTATACTTGGAAACTGTTTGATCCTACCAAACTGCTTGACACAGTAAGATCACCATTTTTACAAATGAAAAAGATGAATGTTGTTAGTTCAAATGTCCATTATTCTTAATTTAAAAGTTAAACTTCCAACATACTTCCCATCAGATACGCAAAAGCAATTACTTCCCTACCCCACAGCAGAGCTTTGCAGACACCCCACTACGGCTGATGACAGAACTAATAGAGCTGCTGACAAAAGGGCTTAGACCATGTTGAGTGGAAAAAAGAAATTAGTACCCAAATTAGTTTTGCACACTTATTACCATGTCAGAAATCTTCACCAGCAGCTCATCAATAATGGTATCAGCCCTCCTCCTCCAACCAGGCTAGAAGAACAGCTTTTTAATTCACAAGGAATGTATCAGTACCTCCTGGGAATTAGTAGCAAATAAATGATTTAAATCTGACCAAGCAGCACAACATGTAATAACGGACAGGAGAGATCAGGTCTTAATATACCGCAGAGCACAGTAGGATTTAGAAAAAACGGTTTTCAATAACAAGACTCCTTTCCATAATCTTTGCAATTAAGCCAATACAAACGCCTCACAATTTCTAAGCTGGTTTTCATGGTGATCTGTCGAGTTAAGTTGTTAGAAGAACTCCAGCGAGAGCACAAGGCAACACTGTTATGGGACAAAGGATGATCTGTCAGTCTTCCCCTCAGGTTTCTCTTTAAGCAAAATGCAAGGAGCAATGTAGGATCCAACCCTAGGAGCTCCAGCTCCAGCTTGCAAGAAGCAGCCCGACCCACATACAGAAGCTGCAACCAAGAACTTCATGCCATCTAGCTTGGAAGCCTTGCAATTCCGCACTGTCAAAGGACATGGTACAGAGCTGGTCTGCAAGTAGCCTACCACCTACATAATTTTATCCAGTTTACACAAGGTGGGGTCACTGAATAAAATCAATACATAATACAAAACACTATTTACAAGTACAGAGGAATTTGAACAGTTTCAGTCCTGCCTGCAAGTTATAACCCTTTTACATCCACTCTTTTTAAAAAGGGGGAAATAAAACAAAAATCTTTTTTTTTTTTATTTAAAAAGCCAACATTTTACTGTTTTATTCTCATGTAAACGTAGTTTGAAATACCCTAACCAAGTTCATTTGAGCACTTACAAATCCTTTAACTGTTAAAACCAACATTACTTACAATACAGAGCCCCAAATGATCTTTTTAAAAGACACTTCAGAAATAGAAGTTTTTTCTACGTTGTACATGTTTTCTATAAGCAATTCAAAAGCTATTAAATTATATAGTCATACAAAATTAAGTTCCCAAATTGCACAGTAAAGAATTTGTAGATGGAAGCTGGCTAACAGTTAAACATCACCCTCTATTAGCAGGATAAGGCTGCATACACACAAACACCCTTCAAGACAAAACCAATTCCCTCCTGTTATCTCTTATTTCCAAATTTCAGACATTTCATTTCAAAGGTAAACTGAATGCAAACAGAAGGGAACAAATGTTACTCTTTCAAGTGGAAAAAAATCCTAGTTTCTGTAACTAATATCTAACAATGAAAATATGATACCATCTCGTACTTGGATTTCAATAATCCTTCCTCTGGTCCAGATTTGTATGACTAAATTAAGGAAATGATCATCAGTGTGCACTCTCATTACGCCCAGTGATGACACAAGATTGCTGAGCTTGGTAGACTTGACTTGAGCAATAAGAGCTTTAGACAGACTTTAAACTGATTTATAGGATTAAAATAAAACCTCTAGCAATGGCTTTTCTAGGAAATCTAGGGAGGAAACAAATTGCTTTCTTCTAACCACTTCAAAACATGCTCAGAAAGAACGGAAGAAAACAAGCTGAGGAACCCTGTCTACCTCAGCTCTCATTTCTTCCAACACACACTTCCACCATTCCTTGAAACACAGCTCTCAACTCTTATTATCCTTTCTGATATCCTGAAAAACTAACAATAATTACTCAACTTTCTCATCTATATGCTGACCTCTTCTTTTTCATTCATTTCAGCTTTTTCCTGTCTCTCTAATTTCGTTCCTCAAAAAATAATTTAAAAATGTCAGCACTAAGAAGAAATAGGAATGTTTACTCCCTTCAGTCATTTTCTCTCCCTGAAAACAATGCAGAAGAGTTCACATCAGAACTGTCCACCTGTAATGATCACAGGTGGCTATCTGCTTAAGTAAAGTTGAATCTCAGAACAAAGGCAAAGAAAGGCCTTCGGTATTTAAAACTTATAAAAATATTCAATTTTTAGAAACTTCTCTTTTTGCAATACTCTAAAAACAGCTATTTGATATGACTAATGGAGCTTCAAGAACTTTAGGAACAGCGAAGTCCTTACCAATATTTCCAGCTTTACAAAAACCTTATGCACAGGAACACGAGGCTATTAGGTGCATACTACTGTAATGCACATTCACAAGTAGAATCTACTTTGCACTTCCAAAGAAAGTTCGCCTTTAGAGAGTAAAGTTTACTGCAGGATCCAACTGAACAGAATCACTGACTCCAACTGCATGAACTACACTTAAAGAGCCAGGAGATTTTCCATCCAATTGCTCATAGGATTAAGCTTTGCCATCTGGCTCAAGGAGGAAAAAATGCAAGTCAGCAACAATAACATTACACTTCTTTCTGAAAAAAAAAAAAAGTAATGCTATCACTGTATATGCTCCAGCATGGGTGAGTATGAGTGTCAAAGCTCTATCAACTGAACAGAGTGACAGCAGAGCCCCTTTGACAGAAGTCAAGCCTAACTTGCTGTTGTGTATGGACCTAACAAAAAGCGTCAATTACTACACCTCATTTCACAGCTGTAGCCTGACCACAGCAGCATACCATACTTACTGCCCTATGGGAGCTATCACTCCCAACCATTACTAGTTCTCTCTGAAAACCTGAAAACACACATTTCAGGATCTCCAAGTTTCAATGCTGCTGCGGTGAGTCTTCCACAGCTGTGGAGGACTGATCCCAGCTGGCAGCTCAGCCGCCACCCAGCTGCTCGCTGCTCCACAGTGGGATGTGAAGTGGGGGAGCAAGAGAATTGGAAGGACAAAAGCAAGAAAGATTATTAAGTCAAGACAAAAACAGTTTAATAAACAAAAAGGAAGGGAAAAAGCAGAAACAAACAAACAATGAGTGAGGCAGAGGCAATCACTCACCAGTTCACAACAGTAGACTGATGCCCAGTTAGTCCTCAAGTAAAAGCCACTTTGGAACTCCCTCCATGGCAGAATGTGATGTTACATGGTACAGAATATCCCTTTGGTCAGTTTGGGCCAGCTGTCACAGCTGGAATGAAAAATTACTTCATCCCAGCTGGACCAGTACCTCCCTAGGTGAACAGTGCAGAAGCAGGTTACCTCCTGCAACACTTTCAAAATGTTCAAATATGCTCAGAATGGGCAGCAAGCAGTCAGACACCTCCCTTGCTACAAATGCCAAGACTGGCAGTAACAATCTTAATTAAACCTTACAAGAAGGGGTCAAGGACAACAGAAAGGGCTTCTTCAAATACACTGCAGATAAAACTAACACTAGAGGCAATGGAGGCCCACTGATGAATGAGGTGGGTGTCCTGGTGACAGAAGATGCAGAGACAGTGAAGTTACTAAATGCCTTCTTTGTCTCTGTCTATACTACTGGAGGCTGTCCTGTGGAGCCCGGTACCCCCGAGGCCCCAGAGAAAGTGAAGACCAAGGAGGAGTTTGCCTCAGTTGATGAGGTCTGGGTTAGGAACCAGTTAAGCAGTATGACCACGGGTCCTGATGGGATGCACCCACAGGTGCTGAGTGAGCTGGTGGAAGTCATTGCTAGGCCGCTCTCCATTATCTTTAGCAAGTCGTGGGGAACAGGAGAGGACTGGAGGAAAGCAAATGTCACTCCAGTCTTCAAAAAGGGCAAGGAGGAGGAGCCAGGTAAATACAGACCAGTCAGCCTCACCTCCATCCCTGGAAAGCTGATGGAACAACATATCCTTGGCGCTGTCTCTAGGCATATCAAGGATAAGTGGGTCACTAGGGGCAGTCATCATGGCTTCACCAAGGGGAAGTCATACTTAACCAACCTGATAGCCTTTTATGAAGGCCTAACCAGGTGGATAAATGATGGTGAAGCAGTGGATGTAGTCTATCTTGATTTTAGTAAAACATCTGACACCATCTCCCACAGCATCCTCACAGCTAAACTGAGAAAGTGTGGTCTGGACAATCAGGTAGTGAGGTGGACTGTGAACCGGCTGAAGGAAAGAAGCCAGAGTTGTGGTCAATGGGACAGAGTCTCGTTGGAGGCCTACATCTAGTGGAGTCCCTCAAGGGTCGGTACTGGGACCACCACTGTTCAATATATTCATCAACAACTTGGATGAGGGAATAGAGTGCACTGTCAGCAAGTTTGTTGATGACACAAAACTGGAAGGAGCGGCTGACAAGCCAGAAGGCTGTGCTGCCATCCAGCAAGACCTAGGCAGGCTGGAGAGAAATTTAACGAAATGTAACAAGGGCAAGCATAGAGTCTTGCATCTGGGCAAGAACAACCCCAGGTACCACTACAGGCTGGGGACTGACCTGTTGGAGAGTAGCGTAGGGGAAAGGGACCTGGGGGTTCTGGTGGACAGAAGGATGACCATGAGCCAGTACTGTGCCATTGTGGCCAAGAAGGCCAGTGGCATCCTGGGATGTATTAGGAGCGGTGGGGTTAGTAGGTCGAGAGGGGTTCTCCTCCCCCTCTGCTCTGCCCTGGTGAGACTGCATCTGGAATATGGTGTCCCGTTCTGGGTCCCTCAGTTCAAGAACACAAAGATGATTAAGGGAGTGGAGCATCTCCCTGATGAGGAAAGGCTGAGGGAGCTGGGTCTCTTTAGCTTGGAGGAGACTGAGGGGTGACATCATTAATGTTTATGAATATGTAAAGGGTGAGTGTCAAGATGGAGGATGGAGCCAGGTTCTTCTCAGTGACATCCAATGACAGGACAAGGGGCAACAGGTTCAAGCTGGAACATAGGAGGTTCTAAATAGATAGGAGAAAAAAACTTCTTCACAGTGAGGGTAACAGAACACTGGAACAGGCTGCCCAGAGAGGTTGTGGGGTCTCCTCCTCTGGAGACATTCAAAACTCATCTGGACACATTCCTGTGTGACCTAATCTAGGTGTTCCTGCACTGGCAGGGGGATTGGACTATATGATCTTTTGAGGTCCCTTCCAATCCTTGACATTCTGTGATTCTGTAATCTTTTAGTTAATCACTGACTTGGAGGCTCTAAGGTATGTCCCATGGCAAGACAGAATTGACCCCACAAAGCTACAAACAAACCTCTGCATAAAGATGGCCTGTTATCTGCTGAAGGAATGCCCTGACACACTGCAGGTGGTAGACAGGTGCAGATACACTGAAGGAAAGGTTGTTTCACTTCTGCATCTGGATCTCAACACTATCCTTTCTTTCCTCTTGGAGGAACTGGTAGTAAGAAAGATGCACCAGAGCTTTCAAAGAAGAAACAGAGGATAGAGTCAGTGTGACATAACAGAAAAAAGAATTTAAGTGCAGCTGAGACCCTTATTGCTACTACAAAGTGCAAATGAACTTTGAGGGATTCACTTCCATCCCAGAAAATGAAAAATATCCACTACAAATCTGTACAGAATTACATAAAGCCTACCACTGTTTTCAGAGGGGGTGGCAGCAACAGAGAAAAGTTCAAAATTAAGAAGAAAGAGGTTTCTATTATCCTACTATTGATTTTTCACAAGCAAGAAAGTTTGTTGAAATAAGGCAAGTGTTAATGTGTCAGGCAAAACACTTTGGAGAAGACGATACAGTACAGACACCACATGCTAGTCAATACAGATGAATAACCCAGGGTTACAAGCTTTCTAACAGTTCAAGTTGTTTGCGATAAGCCAATAATGATCAGCTCCGAGAAAACAACAACTATTTTACTGCAAAGGAACCTGTGTACCAATCTGGATCATAAGAAGTTGTTTAGCAGCAAAAGCCAACAGAAACAGACCTTATACTGGTAGAAAGAGTCTCAGCTGGCTGCTGGATGTGACTCACCTCTTGGTTAACGCCTTTAGTTCCCAAATTAAGCTATGCAGAACCTTCCCTGTCCCACCAGCAACAACACTTCAAAGAGGGATAATAACCAAAGAGCCAAATACTGTACAGCCTAGAGACTCAGGAAATGCTGTTTCCACTGCCTCGGGATTTGTTTGGAAAAACAAACCAGATTTGGAAACACTCGGCGTAAGTTAAACTAGCAAAAAGATTCTTTTAAAGAAAAAAACATTAGTTGTAATCATACAGAGGAATTTGCTTGCTCAGACAGACAGGTATATTGGCAAAGGGGATGGGGGGGTAGGATGTACGCTTTCCTGACAAAAACACTCATAGTGTAGTCTCAGCCCAGAACACTGACATAGCAGCAAGCACTAATTGAATTAAGTAGCTAACTAAGTTTATTATCTAGGATAAGGTGTTTTCTTTATGTTTCCTTTTTTGAAGCAGCAAACTCTTTACCTTCTCCACATCCTCTGCGTCACTTGCTGTGTACTGCAGAATTTCACTGGTCTCACTGCAATGAAAAAAAAGTTGAACTCACAGGATACAACTGCTTTTAACATCTTCTCAGCTCTACATCAAAATGAAGCAGAAATGATGTTCAAAGGTACAAAAACAGAAGCAAAATCTTTTTTTTTTCCTCAGAGTACTTACAGAGTCTGCAATAGAATTCCTGTTAGATCTGTAAGATGTTTCTTTCCTGACATAAAATTGCTTTTAAGTGCAAACCTGTAGTAGTTTTAGTTCAATAAGGAAAGAAAAATAGAAATATCCCACCTATGAATTTGTTTCCATTTCGCTGATGTTACCAGGGCAACTATCCACAACTGCCCAATCTACTTGACATCTTAAAACTGTTTAACCCAAAGCTTCAGCAGACCTGAATTTTACAATGTGTACATTAACACTTGTGGGTAAGTTTTAAGAAAATAGTAAATAACGACAAATGCATTAAGTCTGAACTAACTGAACCAATGCAACAGAGGTAGCAGGATCTATGTGTAGAACAAAAAAACATTTAAAACAGGCAACAGGCTGTTTTCTTAATTGTACAGCAGCCTTCACAGAAAAGTCACTTCTAAGTTTAATCAGAATCGAGGCTGGCAATGTAAACAATGCTGCTAGAAGCAGGAGTACTAACAAAATAACAAAGCTGCAGCAGCTCAAACTGGTTCCTAGTCTGCATTACCATCTCTCAGTCAGAACAGCTCTGGCTAACAAAAAAAAGTTCCTTTATGAAGTGTCCTTTATTCCTATGAATCCCCAAACTCTTACACTGTCAGCCATTCAGTTGGCGCTCCCAACAGTGGGACTGTTTAAAGAGGTTTTTTTCCAACTTGGGGGGAAAAAAAGCAGAAAGCCTCACACAACTCCTCAGTTGCAGAAAGCATAACACAAGTAGCCTGCTTTAAAGGGAGCTGCTGAGATGGTGTAGGACACATACACACACCTTCAGTTTCAATGGTCACAAATCAGAAGGGAGGCCATGCTTCAGCTGGCTGCATTAACAATGCAGATCAAATCACTTGATACTCTGCAGATGATCAGGGCTTTCATTATGTGAAAACAGCTGCTCAGAGGAAGCAGTACTGGATATGAAAGATAGCATCAGTAATCTGAGGCAGTGGGCCAGAAAAGAAAGTCAAACAAAAGACAAAAGCTGTCTGTTCATAATCACCAAGAACCTGCCACATAGCACCTGGCTCACATATCACTTAATTAAAAATATATATATAATAGCCAAATATTCACTCTAAGATCCAAGTATCAGGAAATCCAGTATTACTTAGTCTGTCTACAGACTAAGGCATGATCATCATTTAGTGCACCACTCAGCAAGTTAGCAAGCAAATAGTTAAAGACAGTTGAAGCCTGTGTGCATCTATGCAATACGCAAGTCATCAGCAAGGTCCAGAGATAGGCACAGATGAAGTTTCACACGTTCAGAGCTCCTCCCACCAAGGGGATGGAGACCTCTCTCTTCAGGCCTGAGCATGCAGATTGATGTGACAAGCCATTGTGAGCCTGGGCACTGATGAGGATGCCAAGTAGAGGGTGTTTGCTTAACAAGTGTACTGACCACATACAGGCAAATGGGAAAGAGTTGAAATCACAGCAGGACCAGCTAGGCTAGGTTTAGCCTTGCTGAACAACACAGTGTATTTCTGAGGCTAGATTTGATCCAAAGAATAAGCAGCATTTTCCTCCTTGCCAGTAAATTCAAACCAATTCTGCCCTCAGGGTGATGACAGTCCCACTGTTACCCACCCTTCCTCCCTACCACTTCCTTCTGGCAGATGTTAACCTGTGGAGGATGCACTCAGAGGCAGCTAACCATACACTGCACCAACAGTTTCTGCCCCTTTATATTAAGTTATCCACTTCAATTGCTGATAGCACAATTATACTGATTTACCAAGGGAGCTGGAGCAAGAAAGCAACAAGGAAGCAAGCAAGCTACAGTATTCCTGAAGATTTCCTTTGACTTAAATAAATGAAATTCAATGAATGAAATTAACTAAATGAAAGTCAACTTCACGAACAAAACAAATCTTGCATGAGTAGAGATTATTTTGATGTAAAGCAGGACTGACTCTGTGACCTTTAACAGCTTTTTTTTCCTGAAAGTCATTTGTTCAGAAGAGACCAAGATTGCTCATGCTCACATGTTTTTATCCTTGTAGGACAATTTGATTTTTGATAGAGCTATTTCTTAAGAATTGGGACAGCCGGCAAACTACTATAGTCTCAAGTTCACAGTTCACACATTCTCACCTCCCAGCTACAGAAAGCCTAGGGAGTTCAAAGACAAGCACTTCAGCCTCTAAAGGTGGGTAGCAGTGCAGTGTTTAACAGTACCAACAAAGTCCCAAGCGCGGCATACAACAGATCAGGGCTCATTAGCTCCACTAACAAAATCCCAAGAATTTATTATTGTACAACATTCCTCCCACTCTGCTCCTAAAAACACTTCACTTTTAATATTCCAACATTGTAATAAGTAACTATACACAAGGATACATAGTCATTATACCATGGATACAATTCCACATAATTAGGGCATCACATCATAGTACATAGCAGAAGGAGGATTATCTCACATGGCATGGTTTTATTTGCTTCTATTTGCAGAGATTTTAGGATTGTTACACATTTTTTACTCAAAGACTGAATGGACAGATCAGTTTGGTTTGCTAACCTGATTTCTGGTAAGAAGGTTTTCTTATAAGCATCTTCAATGTTCTGGAGGTACGCAGCAGAAACCTTTTTCTCATATGGCTAAAAATAAAGAGAAAACAGGAGAATAACATTGTAAAGTGTATTTCATTTTCCCCATTGGCACAGAAGCCTATGCAGAAGTTGGTCCTTCACCATCTATCAAGAGTTCACTCTTGCATTAGCAGCTATTCAGTGAACCACACTTGAGTTTCAAGAATTAAGACATTCAGAGTGTTTACAGTTTCTTAAACACCTAGAGTTCCCCAAGGAATGAGTCACAGACTGGAGTAATCACTGCTTTACACCTGCTACCTCCATGGTTTTAATCATTAGACATGAGCAAGATTCTTCTGATGCGATAGTGAATCTAGTAAATAAAGGGAAAGACAGGCTCAACAGAATGGTGTAAAAGCAAAACAAAAAGCTTTCTTACAATTTATTTCAGTTTATGGGAATTCTCATTTTTCCTGAGCTTGCATGAACCAAACAACAGTCTCAAAACTTAACTTTTCAAGCATTGATTAAATTTAGTTACCTGCATAATCAAAGAAGTTATAAATTATCATCTAAAAGAGAGGAATGTCTGAATCTGCCTTTCCAGCAAGAGGGCCAATGTTAACGCATTTCTCAATGGTTGCATGGGCAACCATTCTCTTCCCTATCTTCTTTCAGGATTTAAAGGATATCCTATAGATGTTAGACAGTTCACCACAAGCCTTATCTCCTATGCAGCATACCTTAACGTCATGTTTGCAAAATAACAGGAATTTCTCTCATTTAGCATGTGTTCCTTTAATTCAATCCTAAAATCAAATTACGATTCCTGCCACTATTCAAGTAGGAAACACACATCCAAGATGCCCACCATGCTAGAAGGCCCTGCACCTCTGCTAGCTGGGCCCGCTGGAGGGCTTTCCTTTTTCAAATGCTCTGCAACAACTGTGCTCAATACCAATCTCAAACACTCCATCCACCATGAACCTGAAGTTCCATCTCCAAACAAGCCCTACAATGCCCAGCAGAGTCACTGCCCTAAGGAAGTTCTGTTATACCAGCAATTCCTGCCAGATTGTCTCAAAAGTGCCACTGACATTTTTGCTCACAGGGGCAAAGAATGTGCAGGTTCCCACAATACAATAAGTTTCTATTTCTGTAACTGAAGTTGCTAAAACAAAGAAATCTATAGTTTTCTCACACAAGAGTGCCTTGTTCATTAAGGAGTAGAGGCGTATTTAGTCAGTGTCCAAACTGCTGGAGGGCAGAAAAGGAGCCACTTGAGCAGGAGGCAAAGCCATTCAGGCCACACAGATCACAAAGCAGCAAGGGCAGCCTTCCACTTACAGCTCTGAAGTCACTTCCCCTTGGCAATGATCAGCATCCCTCTTAAATGGGCAGGAAATGAAATACTACTGACTTAAACCCAGCATACCAACATACACACACTTGCTTCAAGAAGCAGATATCACCAAGCACTTAAGGGATCTGAGAATGTTTTTTGTAATAAATCAAAGCTTTCTTTTAATATATCAGGCTTTCCACAGATAAATACTTCACCTGAATACAGTTTCCTAAAGCCTTTGAATAAGGTATAAGATAAACATCATTAACCCTCATAATGGGTCTGAGAACAGTTACAAGCACGTGTCCAAATATTACAAGGGGTGAAGGAAAAAAGCCAAACCAAACGTATTTAATCATTACACAAAAATATACTACCATTTTTCTGATAAAAGACAACTTCAATAACCTGGTAATCTAATATACTGATGAGTGACAGGTAATTTTAATAGGTAATGCTAAAGACCTGAGGTTACTGTTATTTTCAACAATAGCATCTATCCAATACCATGAATTTAAAAAGCAGCTTGAAGATAGGAGTTACCACAGTTCCAGAGGGTTTGGAAAATTAACTGCCAAAGATCAACAATACATAAAAATCACCTGTTACAACCCCAGATCAGGTAGAAGTTGCACTACTGACAAGAAGCAACTGTACTCCCTTGCAGCTCTCCTTAAAATTGACCAGAAAGCTCCCTGGATTTAGTTATCTCATGAAAGACCTATAAAAGCTACCTAGAAGTTTAAAACTGGCAGTTTTGTTGTGTTAACATCAAAGCACGAAGCTTTGATAACTTGCCTAATTTCAGGAAGCTAATTGAACTTGCTGGTCATCCCTACTTGAACTGACAAGCAACTAGTGTCAACAAAGGTCTGAAACAGCAGTCACCTGGGGAAGCTGGAGAAGGGGCTTCTGGCACTCAGGAAGCACAGACCTTAGAGCAAGGAGCATGTTATCTGAATGCTGCTCCCAAAACAGAAGTCAGCCTTCCTAGCTGCTAAGAGCTGATTGATTTCATAGAAGTGAAAGCATACTGAATTAGTAAAAAATTTGATTTTTTTAGAGCAAATGTATCAGAATACCCACACAGTCACCACCAACACATAGTTGTTACAACTGAGAGCACTAAAAGTTTCTCAGGCACAGAATTCTGCAGCAAATCCAGAGGGATTCACACACACAAGGGCATGATTACAACACATATTAGAAAGGTGTGATAGTGTTAAGAGAGAAAATTACCTCTCCTTTCTCTTGAAGCCTCTTCTGGACATCTGGGACAGGTACATCTAAATAAATGACCAAGTGAGGCGGCAGGAATTCACAAATGCTGATCTCTTTGATCTCCTTGTAGTGATCAACACCTGCATAAAAAAAAAGAGAAAATATGAGAGCTAAAGGCAGCAGAACTTAATCCAAATGAGGAACAAGTGCAAAGGAACAGCATGAGAATTATAACGCATCATTTATTGAGCGTTTTTCCTGCCTTTGCTAAACACATTCTATTACCAAATAAATCATATATCCCCTACTATTTTATTTGCAGTTTCCTCTTCATGGTAGATAAACCAGGCTTAAGGGTAGGCTTTTCCACAACCAGATTCTTCTACCACATCAACATCTTAAAAAGCATTCTTTGGGTAATAGTTTGGTGATTAGGAACCTATAGAGGTTCAGGGGAAGCATTTATTCAATACTTAGGTGGCATTAATAGCACAGGTTCCATTTAACCTAGCTGAAGCGTGAGCCTCCCTCAGTAAAGCCCATTGGCTCAGCTAAAAACAGTGGCAGGCATTCGAACTCAAATCGTCTGTGAAAAAAATTTTAAGCCTACCATTCTTGTCATCACAGTAAAAAGCTGTCAACAGCTTCAAGGTGTTTGCAGTTTAAGGATTCTGATGCAACTGGTCATTTGTTGACTAGATTTTATGTTAAATTATAGATCGCTGGGCTTTGCTTGCAAATTAATAAGACAAAGTTCATTATAACCAGCCCTCATTAAGCAAAAAGCTGCAATTTACAGCATGTGTTTAAAAAAAAAAAGAAGTAACAAAACATGTCCTAAATCTAAGCCAAAATGGACAAGAAACACAAGGTAGTCCGGGAAACAGGGAAACGAGTACCTTTAACTCAGGAGCAGCCAGAACGCCAGATTTGCTATGCAATGGCAGAAATAAGAGTTTCAATTGCATTTTACTTAGCAGTCAGCTGAAGATTCAGTTTTATTACTATTTTCTACACTTCAAACTTGTATGTAGTTGCCCAAGTTCAGCATCCATAACCTAGAGCTACAGAATTGTTGCGGTTGCAAGGACTATGTGCAGACTAGCTGGTTCATTCACTCTGCTGAGAGCAGTGCTACTGAGAGCAGGTGGCTCAGGACTGCGTTCAGTTTGATTCTGAGCATCTTCAACATGGAGCTGCCATAGCCAGTGCAATCTGGGGGACTTGACTAGTTTTCACTGATGTTGCTGAACTTCTTGTACATCCATTTGTGCTGTTTGCCTCTTGTCCTCTCACTAAATGCCACAGAGAAAAGACTGGTTCCATCTCTGTATTCTTCCCCCATCGAGTATTTACACTTATCCCCTCAAAGCCTTCTCCAGGCAGAAATAAAAACATCCCAGCTCTCAGCCTTTCTTCATGTCATGCACTAGCCTCTTGATGACCTTCTTCAGGGCCTTTTTCCGGACTCACTCCAGCAAGTCCACATCTGTCTGTCTTCAAGAGGGAGCTTAGAATTGGTCACAAAACTCCAGACGTGGTGATCACCCCCTGTGATCTGCTGACAATACTCTTCATGCAGCATCCAGGATGTTGGTAGCCTTCTTTTCCACAAAGGTACATTGCCTGCTCATGTTCATGCTGGTGTCCACCAAAAGCTTCAGGTCCTCCTCCACAAAACTACATCCCAGACACTTGGCTCCAGTCAAGATAAACAACATCCAAAGCTCTTCCCTCATCCACTGAGCTAGCTTTCTACATGGAGCTGACTATTATGTGATTAAGCACAATTTCTCCATCATAAAACCATAACAACTATTCACAATCATCTTTACATCCTTAATATGTTTGAAAATGGTTTCCAGGAGGAACGGCTCCATTAGCTTTCTACAGATGGAGCTGAGGCTGACCGGTCCTCCTCCTTACCCTTCTTGAAGGCAAGAAAGGCACTTGCATTCTTTGAAATTCAAAAGGAAACTGGCAGTCTAAGGCAAGTAGGCCAAGTCCTGGTAATCCATGATTTACCTCCCACCTAATGCTGCAAGATCAAGGTCTGCTCGAAGGACATCTTGCCCTCATAAACATGCTCACACACTTTACAAGGGAGGCTCTCTCTAACTGACAAGACACAAGTAAGCAATACACAGAATATATAAGTAGAACTGAGGCCCTGAAGAAAGATTAGGAAGTCTTCACGGACTGAGATTGGTCCTCAATGAAAAAAAGACCAAGGTGCCAAGTACCTCACGAACAACAGCAAATATTTATGTAGTCAGTCTTCCAAGCAGGCTTTTTTTTTTTTTTTTTTTTTTAAAATACTAAGCTATCACACTCTGGCTGAGATTATGACAAAATAACTTCCCTTCATGCAAGTAACTTACATCGTTTGTGGATATAGCCCTGTTTAAACATTGCATCCAAAAACACAAAGTCACTGTAGGGAGAGCGCTCCATCACCACACCTTGGCCTGCAATTGAAAATAGATTCCAGTAATGAAGGACTAAGAAAGACTCTTGGCAGCAGCATTCAAAATTACAGACAGCACTGTTCTCACAATTTTCTGAAAGCTTGCCTAAGAGGTTTTAAATAAAACGAAAGAGCAAGAGCTTTTTCTTCACACAAACCTAGACGCTTTTGCTAAATACGCCTATTTAACCCATATATACTCACACTGTGCCTAGCACTACAGCAACTAAGGATTACTATATTTAAGCAGCACATTTACTCTGTGTTTGAGACACTTTCTGGTACTCACATTTTTTCATCTTTTTTTGGAAAACACTTCTATTAAAGCACAAGCAACAGGTAAATCAGTGTTGACTGAGAAAAGCTCTTTGCACCAGAAGACACTCAGAAATTAATTGTTACAATCACCATCACAAAGCAGTACTTAGTGAAATCAAAATGACTGAATAAAAAATGTCATCAGGAAATATGTCTAGGAAGTTTTAAAAAGGCTACAGAACTCTCAGCTATGTTGGCATGTTTAAGATGGTCTTTTTTATATGGATCAACCAATTAAAACTAATGAAACTGGTAAATAGTATGCCTTTCCTTCATTAGAAACAGTATGAGTCACTGTCCTAATACAAAATACACGAGGCATTTTTCTAAATGGGCTATACACCCACACTCACTAAAAAGGTCTTAATTTCAAAACGCAGATTCTAGCAAAACATTTAGAAACACATGAAGGACAGAATTTTCACTCCAGTTAACATACATATAAATATATTATACATACAAATAAAACGTATTCAGTGTGAAATCTAACCTGTGACCAGCAGATGCTCCAGTGCATCAGCATACTGTAAAACGCGGTTACCAAACAGCCAAGCTTGCAGCCTGTAAGAGTGTCCATCAGGGCATTTTGGATCATTGTAAAATCTCTCTAGGTTACAGAAACCATTAAATCTCTCATCCAGCAGTGTTCCGTTTCCTGTGATTCTGTCTTGATAATGGATATCTGCTTCTGGGAAATATTTCATTCCTGACAAAAAAGGAAGAAGCTCAAAAGAGAACACCAATCAGAACAGTAAGTTGTACTTGTTTACAATAAGCATCACCTATTCAGCTCATTTACATATGAAGGTCTACTCTAGATAATACCTGAACACAGCACACAAGGCCCTCTGGCCTATCACCTTGCAGACAGTTGACAAAACTCAACTATAAGGTTTTATTACTCCACCTCTATGATGAGAGTTGAGCATTTGTTTTAGGCAGAACTTTTATCATACCAGTTCTCCACTCACCTGGATGCTCTGAACACACCACAGAAAACACCACCCAAAAACCTCTTAAGGTGCTCAGTGACTTCATGACATCTGGGAGTTCAGTGAGTAAACTAACCTCATAGGAACCAAAAGTTAATTTACAGTGACCTGACAGTGTCTCTGCCACCTCACGCCTCACCAGCACTTTACCTGTATCAATACACTCTTAATATTAACTGTGACGCTAATAATTTACCTAATAATTTGCTAGCCAATAATTGATGTTTTGGTTAACTTCTTTTATACAGGAATCACAATGACACTGTTAAATTCCAGAAAATATTAGAATCATAGACTCGTAGAATCACAGAATCACCACGGTTGGAAAAGATCTCAGAGATCATCCCGTCCAACCATCCACCTACTGTCAATATTTCCCCACAAAACCATGTCCCTCAGTACAACATCTAAACATTTATTGAATGCCTCCAGAGACAATGACTCAGCCATCTTCCTGGGCAGCCCATTCCAGTGCCTGACCACTCTTTCAGAGAAGAAACTGTTCCTAACATCCAATCTGAATCTCCCCTGGTACAACTTGAGGCCATCACCTCTGTCCTACTGTTAGTTACACGACAGAAGAGGCTGACCCCCACCTCACCACAACCTCCTTTCAGAAAGCTGTAGAGATCAGTAAGATCTCCCCTGAACCTCCTCTTTTCCAGACTGAACAATCTCAGTTCGCTCAGCTGCTCCCCATCAGACTTGTGCTCCAGACCCTTCAGAGCTTCACTGCCCTTCTCTGGGCACACTCTGGGGCCTCAGTGTCTTTCTTGCAGTGAGGGGCCCAACACTGAACACAGCTCTGAGGTGCGGCCTCACCAGCGCTGAGTACAGAGGGACAATCACCTCCTGCGCCTGCTGGCTGCACTAGTGCTGATAGAAGCCAGGATGCCACTGGCCCTCTTGGCCACCTGTGCACACTGCTGGCTCACAGTCGGCCAGCTGTCAGCCAACACGCCCAGGTCTGTTTCATCCACACAGTCTTCCAGCCATTCTGCCCTATTATAGAGAAAATAAAGCCATACCTAACTTTTCCGCTATTTGCTGTGCCAGCTTGCCCTTCCCAGACGACAGGTTTCCCTCCACTGTGAAGATTTTACTGTATTCGGTGAATTTTTTAGAGGCTCTCTCTCCCAGCATGTAAGCCAGCCAGCCATACTGCAATGCGTGCTGGGAGCTAATGTGAACGCTTGCCTGAAAGACAACACAGTAACACGATTAAAAGACGACAGCATTCTTAGACAAACTGGGCATATTTTTCAAAGACACACAGGCACATCTCACACGGGACACCACCGTACAGCAAAGCCCCTACGCGACCTCTTTATTTTCACTTGATAGCTTCGTGCATCCCACCCTCAAGAGGCCGCACCACGGTGCTGAAGGTCACTTCCCCCTCCCTTCCCTTCTTCTGTCCTCTCTGCCCCCACGAGGCTCCGCCGCCCCCGGGCTCCCACTCACCACCGGCAGGACGGCGCTCCGCAGGCGGCCGCGGGCAGCAGAAGAGATAGCGGCGGCGGCGGCGGCAGGACCCAAGCGAACCCACCACAAGGACATGGCGGCGCCGAGAGAGATGGATCGCTGCTGGCGCGGAAAAATGACGTCACGGCGGGCGAGAGACGCCGGCTACGCACCGCTTCGGGGCTTTGAAGGAGTAGCTCTCAAGGGAGCGTTAGTCAGGGTGTTTTGGACACGTTCGTTGTCAGCTTGGAAAGAAAACCCAAGGTCCATGTATCCTTAGCTGAACTGCCTTCATGATAGCACTGAAACTCACACCCGTAGGTGAAAACACTCCTGCCCGTGTGAAGACCCTTCCCCTGCATGTGTGGGAGTGAAAGTTTAGAGTCAGCAGTTACCAAAATCCTTTAAGGAAAATATTAAAAATTAAAATGTTTTGTTATTTGTATGTTAATGGTACTGTATATGTTACAAGGGCTGTTCCGAAAGTAATGCCTCCAGTTTTATAGCCCACAACATAATAAAAGAGTTGGTGGTGCAGCACTAGAGGTTGAGCCTTCTCATCAGTATTCCATTACATGTTGTTGCTGTGTGACAGATGGCAGCAGAGCGGCACTCTGACACAATGGCATCTGACATGGAAGTGCGTAAGGAGCAAAGGTGTGGAACTGAATTTCTCCATGTGGAAAAAATGGCACACACTGGCATTCATCGCCAATTACTGAACATTTGAGGAGATGTGATGTGAGTATGTGAGGTTGTGTGTTTCAGCAGTGGTGACAGCAACAGTGGGTCACCTCTGCTGGTGCAGGTTTTTACAAGCATGGCATGCAGGTTGTTGTTCATTGCTTATGGTGGTGAAATGTGCCATGGGGTCTCTCCTGAGGTAACCTCCACCTTGCCATGTGACAGTGACAAGGAGCAGGCAGAAATGCTTCAGCCATGCACAACAGACCTGTGAGGACAGGAGTGGATTGGAGAAAAGAGCAAAACAGCTTAGGCACTGTCTCTTCCCCCCCCCCCCCCCCCTTCAGTATGCAGGCACTTCTTCAGCCACCAAACTCGCAGCCAGTAATGCTTGCAGGTGCTGCATTACCAAGCCCTTGGTGGCCTGCTCCTAAGAAATTCTGTTGCTGAGGGACGCCATGTGCCAGAAGGCTGGAACAGGGCCTGAAGGAGGAGAGGGGACACCTTCAGGTTGGATATTAGGAAAAATTTCTTCTCCAAGAAAGTGGCTGGGCACTGCAACAGGCTGCCCAGGAAAGTGATGGAGTCACCATCCCTGGAGGTGTTCAAGAAACATGGAGATGTGGCCCTCAGGGACATGGTTTAGTGGGCATGGTGGGGGTGGGTTGCTGGTTGGACTGGATGATTTTAGAGGTCTTTTCCAACCTGAATGATTCTATGATTCAGCAGGTACACAGGGCGGGAGAAGACACCCCCTGGATATCCTCTGCCTCGTGCTGCTGGAAAGCCAGCTGATGCCCACACGGGGAGCAGAACGTCCCTGCTGCTCTTGGAGGTTTTGCTGATCCTTGCCACAAGATGGGGCAGGGGAGTGCTGAAGGAGATATACTATCTGGCCAGCAGCTTTGCTCCCTTCTGCTGCAATATACGGTTGCAGGACATCACTTGGGTTGTTTTTTTGTCTGCATTCAACTCTTTAGCATTGGCTCCTACCCCAGCTCTGCACCCAGCACCTTACTGACTCCATGTGCCCATGCTGTGTCCCTGCCATGGCTCCGTGCCACCCTGTCATAGCCTGATGGTGACCCAAAGCTATTCAGAAGAGACCTCTCTGTGGGGCTGTGGGAAGTTCTCAACCTGAGATCAGGAGTAGGAAATCTTTCTAGTAGAGCACAACAGCCAGCATCTCTCCTCTCACACATTGCCCATTCTCAGCCTCATGTCTGTGGGACAGAGAGAATGGTACAAATCCACATTCATTTCTTCCCATTGCTTCAACAGAGCCACAATGCTGAGTTTCACAGCTGGCTATTGGTGAAGTCCTGGACCCAGGGAAGTACACAACAACAACCTCTCCTGAGCAAACAGTAGATCTCTAGGTGAGCTGATTGTCCAAGAGGGGCAGTTTTATAGCAGATAGATTAATGTCTTCTGCCTGGGCTGCCATCTCTTTTGATATCTACAAGTTCCTGCTCATGCAATCTTCGTGCGTTTGGCTGGCATCTGAAAACTTCTTTGTGTACAACAGATACACAGAACAATCCAAAGTAGCTAAACAGGGGGAAAACAGCTGTTAGCGGTATGGTTTTACCTTCTGTTAGTACAGATCCAGGCACTTAATTTGGGGTAGGACATTCAACCCTGCACAGCTCTGGAATCACCTGCTGGTGACTTTTCAAAATTCAAAAGAGAAGGCTCCAGGGAGACATGACAGCAGCCTTTCAGTATCTAAAAGGGGGCTACAAGGAAGAAGGGGACAGATTCTTGAACAGGGCCTGCTGTAACATAACAAGGGGAAATGGTTTCAAACTAAAAAGAGAGGTGATTTAGACTGGATATAAGGAAGAAGTTTTTTACTGTAGAGGTGGTAAAGTACGGAAACATTGCCCAGAGAGCCAGCAGATGTCCCATCCCTGGGGACATCCAAGGTCAGGCTGGACAGAGGGCTCTGAGCAACCTGATCTACCTGTAGATTTCCCTGTTCACTGCAGGGGAGTTGGACCAGATGACCTTTTAAGGGCCCTTCCAACTCAGATGATTCTAGGGCCTTGCTGGAGTGGTGGTACACAGACTTCCTAATTATGCTACAGTTTGTGGCCCACACTGCCTTCCCCATCTTTGTTGCTGTGGTTTAGCTAATACCTGTTGCCTAGTTTTGAAAAGGTTGCATAACAGAAAACAAAACAACACTCAGCAGATGGCAAAGGAATGAAAGATAGAAAGAAATTAGCTTCCAAAGGCTAATTCAGATAGACCTGTCCAAAGTAGCTGTGTCAGAAGGACAGCTTGGCACCATGTTAACACTTTGCCACCTGGGAGATTTTCTCTGGTCCCATCCTATGGAACTGGGCAAACATTGTCAGAGAGGTCACCCTCTCCCTTTCCCTACCTCATCCAAGTTAGAAAATGAGAAGGAAATAGCACTCTAGACTGAAAGATAGCAGTAACATTTGCACTTGTTTGTGGGCTTTTTGCTTCTGGTTTTAGGCTTGAAAAATGTGATATGCCCCCAGTTCCACTGCAGTAGGTATGGAGGGGTCACTTGGGTATTTTTTCTCAGGGTAAAGCTGGCAGAAGATGTAGGACAGTAACATAGAGCTGCTTTGGAAAGGCGCTGAGGCTTGCAGAAGATAGAGAGAAGTCCAGGAGAAGAGCATCACAGCAAAGAGAGGCTGGAAGAGTTTGGCTGAACAAGAGCCCACATGTTGGCTAAGCTAGAACTTTGTCTGCCAATGTGTCTGACTTTCTGTCCTTAACAGGTCTGTCTGTAACATGCTGGCAAATCCTTCCAGCAGGAGGGTAGGAGATGCTCTGAGAGCCCCAGCAACTGTGGCTGTAAAGCTGCCAGGATGGTGGGAGGGTAACCAGGACTTTGTATGGGACAAACCCATGCATGTAAGGAACATACCTGGGCACTGTCGGGAGAGATGCCTCAATCACTGCCGGACATGGTTTAGTGAGCACAGTGGTGATGGGTTGATGGTTCACCTAGATGATTTTAGAGGTCTTTTCCAGCCTTCATGATTCTATGATTCTATTATTTCTCATCTACTCTCTTCTTTTTCTCCTGCTATCTGCTATGTGCATATCACAACTACTGAAGAAGACCACAGAGTTTTTGAGCCATGGGGTAGGGTAAGGGACAAGTCAGGGCATGTGAGGGACAAGCCCAGGCAATGCCCAAGGTAAGGATTCAGTCACTCCTGAAGAGTGGGAGTGTTCTGGGAAGAGCCCAGAACAGTGCCTGAGGATCACTCCATCACAAAAGGAGCCTGACATCACCATTTTGGTTTGGTTGGTGTTTGGTGTCTCAACCAGTCCTGGACTGGAGCCAACTACATTTCAAACAGAGGCTGGGGAGAGCATCCCTTCCCCTTTTGTTTTGGTACACATAGGGGCTGAGATCAGGACTGGTGATCTATCTACTTCCTTTCATTTCTCTTTCTCTCTTTTCCTTTCCTCTCTTTCTATTGAAGTTGTTAAGTAACATGAAGCTTACTTGAATTTCCTATAACATTCCTATAATTGTAGGAGAGCCAATGCATACAGGATAACTGTTTTGTAGAAATCCCCTGTGTGGGATGAAATGGGCAGTGCCTGCGTGCACCCGGGGAGGGATCTAGGGTCACGAGTATCCGGGGCGGTCGCGTGTACGGGTATAAATAGCCTTGTTGCGCAGCATTAAATTGGCATTTCGGCGTTATACACTGTGTGTGCGTCCCGTATGCCCCGCACGCAGAGGTGCGGACGGAAGGGAAGCCTTATTACGTTGTCGTAGAAAACATCTGGTGACCCCAACATGATTTTTGGGCGCGAGCAAGGTGCCGAACAGCCGATTTTGGGCGCGAGCAAGGCGCCGAGAAGCCAGAGCCGTGATGGGGCTCGGCGTGCAGGAGGTGGTGAGTAGGCGGAAATCCTTGGCCAAGGAAGTACGGATAACACTACATAAGAAGGAGTGCCTCGCACTCCTTCAGTGGATGCTGCGCAAGCAGTGTGCGGAGTCCCCGACAGACTGTCTACAGAAAGTGGTTTTAGAGAAGGCGGGTCAGGAGCTATGGGAAGGGGCAAGTGCAGGAAATAAGGAGGGACTGGGACTTATCCCTGTGCTGGGGACGGTGAGAAGTGTGATACAGAAAGTGAAAGACGAGCGGCATCTCGATGCCACGGCACGTCAAGTGTTATCGGGGACGCCTGATGACACTGAGACAGCCAAAACCGATGGAGAGCAGGGAAGGAAACGGTCGGAGGGAGAGGAAAACAAGACGGGCAAGTTCGGGGAAGAGACGGGGATGGAATCTCCGCTTTTAGCCCCTTTAGGGGCGCCAAGGTAAGGGCAGGCGACCCCAGGGGTGCAGATCTCAGATGATGGGCAGTTTTGGTCTATGAACCCGAAGGGAACACTGACATGTTTCCTGAGGGCTCCCGTTCCTTCAGCCCCCTGGCCGGTCCAGGCAGGGACGCCCGCCTTTACAGTGGCACCTCCGCCCTACGGTGCAGCTCCCTGTGGTGCAGCTGCGCCGGGCGTAGGTGAGGGAAGGATGCCGGGATCTAGCCCTGTGGAGCAGCCTCTCCCCTCGACCTCGAGGAGGGTTACTAGCTCCAAAGATAGGGCAGAGGGGTCCCAAAGGCGTGGGGCGGATGATGAGACCAGTTCCTCATGGGAGGACAGAGGGCAGGAGCGAACGGCAGGACCGATTCAGCCTTATGTCCTGGACATCCCGCTCTCATTGCTGGGACGTGACCTCTTAGCCCTCGCCGGGGCGAGAGTTGTCACAAAGCCCGACATCCAAATTTTAGCAAATAGGCACCAGGATCCCTCCAGTCCTACAGCAGCCAGCAGAAAAGTCTGGCCAGCAGGCAGGCAGCAGCGCCCGCTCACGGGAAGCACAAACCAGCAGTTTCTCTTCTGCTGGATGCTGTCAGGAGCAGCCTACAAGCTGCAGAATCGAAGCTGTCATTCCTCATCGCCTTTTACGGCATTCTCCACAGATGCCGGATGGGGTACGTGTTTCCATTCTTTTGAAATGAATGTGTATTCTCCACGAGTGATTTGGTCTTTCAAGGATAGTTGAGTATTTGCTCATTACAAAAAGGGTGTGACTGTGTCAAGGCGTTACGCTTTGCAGTCGCGATAATGGGGGTTCCCATAGAGTTAAAAACGGACAATGGACCGGGCTACAGAAGCCATTGTTTTGAGGCCTGGTGGTGCACTTGGGGTATCCGGCGCGTGTTTGGGATCCCACTTATTTCCCAAGGACAAGCAATAGTGGAGCGTGCACATCAGCTCCTGAAAGGGTGGCTCCGTGCCCTTAAAGAGGGGTCATCAACGCAGTTGTCCTCGTCACTGTTGGAGCAGTGATAGAAGAGGCCCTTCACGCAGTGTGACCATGTTCTGGGCCGAGCAAAGACATTGTTTGTCACAGATCCGACATGATGGGAGGGTCCTTGGATATATGCACTCCTTGCACTTGCACTTCCCACAATCTTCACCTGGGCCAGCGTGTGGCCCCTGCGAGCAGGGGTTAAGTCCGTGCAGAAGATAACGGTTGACCACGATCCGTTTGGCGATTGGCTGAAGAACCTGTTTGGCGGACTTGGGCCATGGGTCACCCAAATACTTAAAGTAGTCGGTATAGTGCTCTTAGTGTTTATCTGCATTGCATTCTGCTTACCATGCTTGATAGGATGTTTGCAGCAGTGCTTACAAAGAATGATGGAGCAAGCCTTTGATCGGCGCATGGAATACCATAGGCTACGCGAACGCTTGTGATAAGTCCTAAGTAGTTAATGATGAAGTACGCACCTGTGTAATGTGCAAACATTAGGGCTTAAGCAGTAGATAAGTTAGTTGGGAGATAGGTTATAGGGGGTTTTGCGATCACGCTGTAACGGGGCAAGGCTTTTCCAGGCATGGGAGGAGAAAAATGTAGTAGGCGGTGACTAAGCGTGCGGGATGTGACGCGATAGGACCTCCCCTGCCTAGTATATATATATAAGACGCGCTTAGGCCTTGTAGGAATAGTTGGGGAAACTGGGAACCAAAAGAGGAACGTATTAAAGGGGCTGTTAAAGAGGGGGGAGTTGTGGGATGAAATGGGCAGTGCCTGTGTGCACCCGGGGAGGGATCTAGGGTCACGAGTATCCGGGGCGGTCGCGTGTACGGGTATAAATAGCCTTGTTGTGCAGCATTAAATTGGCATTTTGGCGTTATACACTGTGTGTGCGTCCCGTATGCCCCACACGCAGAGGTGCGGACGGAAGGGAAGCCTTATTACGTTGTCGTAGACAACACCCTGTTAAAGTTAATATTTTTTTTTCCTTTTATTTTTGAACCTTGAGTGTCATTTCACTTTAATTTGACCAAGGATGTAACCAACTGCCACCCTGCATTCCTCTGTACATGCATGGAAGTATAAAAGCTGTTCCCACAGCGCCCACAGGTCACACTCTCCATTTGGTGATGGTGTTTGGTGACTGCAGGAGTTCCTTGTCCTGGGGAGGAAGGCAGGAGGATAGGAAAGGTTCAAAAGGGTCTCACAGGTCAGTGCAATAAAATAGCAGGTGCTGGTCAAGATAACTTTCCACTCAGGTTTTCATCTCTGCCAGTGGCTGCGTGTCACCTCCATGATGAAACACAGCAGACTTTGAAGTGCCTACAGACCCACGTTGTCCAGCTGTCAAGACACAGTTTAGTGGTCATGGTGGGGATGGTTGTCTGCTGGACCTGACAGTCTTGAAGGTCTTTTCCAAACTTAATGATTCTATGCCTCTATGGTTCTATGATTCTATTACTACCGCCCCTCTCCACCAGCCTGGAAGGGAGTGGGGTGGTCGCAGGAGGAACACGGCAGCCAAGAAGTGGGGACAGCCTTGGGGGCTGCCCGGGCACCTCGGCCGGGCTCCCCTGGACAGGGCAGGGCCGCGGGGGGCGGCTCGGGGCCGGGGCGGGGAAGGGGCCGCCCCGCTTCACTCCTGTTTAAACTCCTCCTCCGGGAGCAGCCGGTGGTGCTTGGTGCTGCTGGAGGGATGTACGCTGGGAAGAAGAGAAAGAAGCCGATGCCCAGGAGGTGGGTGCGGAGGGGGACCCTGCCCGCGGGGCTGGGGTGGTGGGCGGGAGCTCGCTGCGGTGCGAGCCCGGGGAAGCAAGGAGGCGGGCAGGGCTGCGCTTCGTCATGCTTAGCGTTAATTTCTGGTGCTGGTGGCTAGGGTCTGGCGCGCTGGATGAAGTAAAACGGCAGCCAGCCGGCGCTGTTTCTGGGGGTAGCTGGCAATCCTCGCCTGTCCCTGACCGCAGGTGCAGGGAGAGACTGCACCTGCGGCCAGGGACAGCCGAGCATGGCTGAGACTGACGTGCAGTGGTCCCTATTGAGCGAAGTTCCCCAGCCCTCAGTAACTCGGACGTGGGGCTCCGTCACGGTCCAACGCGAGTTCCCCGACTTTAGGGCCCTGTTCTCCCCAGCCTGCTGCAATTGCACCGGCCTGTGCTCAGCAGGCACGTGCAGGGAGGAGGGATGAGCTGAGCCCAAGCCTGGGATGGAGAAGGGAGCTTTTCTTCACAATCCACCTGGATGTGGTGCTGGGCACCCCCAGTACCTGCCAGCTTGCAGAAGTGCCATGCTTCAGTGGTGGTGTGTAATAACTGCAGCTGATGGGAACAGTTCTCCAAGCCAGCTTATGACAGATGAGAGCTGCTCTCACAGAACCTGCAAGCTCAGGTTTTGTCCCAGAACCTAAGTGTGGCATCGGATGTTGTTTTAGTTTGGAAGTGCCCATCTAAAAGGAACAGAGATCATAAGCTTGGAAAGAAACAAACAAAAAGAGAAGAGCTTTTTTTTTTTAAAGTCTGTTTTCTAAGTGCCCTAAACCACCTTATGTGGTATCTCTTCATCCAAGTGATGCTATTGATTTTCATGTGTGCTTTCCCTTTGTAGCATCAGTTAACAAGTAAAGGAATGGGTTCAGGCTCTGAGCACTCCAACTGTCCTTTATGAGTTAGGAAAAGAAGTCTGGTTGTGGAGCTTCCTTCTGCTTAAGACGATAAATGTGATTGCAGGAGGATAACTTAAAGGAAACTGAGGAAAATTCAATTAAATCTTTTTGGACCTTCTCTCTGTTAGTGCTCATTGCCGGTGTCTGGCCAAGGGCTGAGTAGTCCCTGGCAGGACAGCTGGTAGAATCCTCTGAGAAATTCAGCTAGCATTTGCCATGCTGCGGATATTTTGTGAGCATGTGGAGTGTAGCCAGGGAAGGGGCCTGCCATTTGGGGTGGGTACAAGGTGAGGAGGAAGAGGAAAGAGCAAGGGTAGGCAGAGTGGGATGTGGCTGGAGGAGTCTGACCTGACCAAGAGATGCTCTGATGGCTTGTAGGCCTCCACTTGATGTCCCTTTCCCTGCCAGGGCTTTGTAATGGGAGCAAGGCTGTAGTATTCAGCTGATGTACTAAGGTTCTCCATGTTCCCACTGGAGGACATCGCCCAGGGGCTGCATGAGGTGGCCAGCTGGCATGGCCATGTTGTCCCCAGCCTCATGGCTTTGCTGGAGCTTGCTTTTTCTGCCTCATGGCCTTACCTTGGTCCACCAGTGTTTTACTGTTATGGCTGCAGTAACATCAGCACTGGGGTTGGGAGGAGTTTTTTGGACATGTTTAATCAAACTCTGCTTTGTCTTTTCCAGCCCCAAACCACCACCTCCTGAGGGGGTGAAATCCAACCCCTCCAAAAGGCATCGAGATTGGCTTAATGAGGAACTGAACAAGCTGACTGGTTTGCTGCCCTTCCCTGAAGATGTATGCACCAGGTTTGATAAACTCTCCACCCTGCGACTGGCAGTGGGATACCTGAAGGTGAAGAATTGCCTTATGGGTAAGTGTCTTGTGTCAGGGTGAAAAAGCTCCTGAGCGCAATCACTTCTGCACTGTTCACATCCCATCCTGAAGTGATGATTGCTTTGGGGTGGAGAGTTGTATCTCCTGAAGACAGGGTGATGATTATGATATCAAACCTTTGTATGTTAATCATAGAATCATAGGATGGCTTGGGTTGGAAGGGACCCCAAGGATCATCAAGTTCCACCCACCCTGCCACAGGCAGGGTCACCAACCTCCAGATCTGGCACTAGACCAGGTTGTCCAGGGCCCCATCCAACCTGGTCTTCAACACCTCCAGGGACAGAGCATCCACAGCCTCTCTGGGCAGCCTGTTCCAGCACCTCACCACTCTCTCAGTGAAGAACTTCCCCCTGACATCCAATCTAAACCTTCTCTCCTTGAGCTTAAAACCATTCCCCCTTGTCCTATCTCTGTCTACTTTTGTAAAAAGTTGATCCCTCCTGCTTATAATCCTCTTTTACATACTGCATCAATGTTCCATCTTTAGCTATAGACCAAAGATACTCTGGAAAACTGGGGAGAAAAGTGCCATGTCTCCTAAAATGCATAGGCAGTGTTTGCTGGGTGATATGATCATGAGACATCAATCCCTCAGATCTTCCAGAGGGGACTTTTTGTCCCCTCTGGAAGGAATCCCCTTCATTTTTGTCTGCTGCACATCCAGATCTAAACCTCTTCAGTGAGTTATAGGTCTCTGAAAAGAAGCATCCTTGGGAAAGTGAGGACCAACTTGGGCACCTCCTTCTCCAGGAAGGACATTGCAGGAGCCCACATGGGACATGGAGGGTGAAAAGGGATATCCATGTGAAATTTTTCAAAAATTCCTTTACACTATGGGGATCTCTGGGCTGCTGCATCTCTTCTGGGCAGGTGTAGGTAGGAGATGCAATGCAAGGCTGTTCTGTTTGTCACCCTGATGCCCTGTGGATGACAGGTTAAGCAAAGTTGATCCTAAGGCACGCGTTCACTTTGGCATCTTGTTAGCTTATTTCTCCCCTGTTCTTCCTGGGGCTCATGTGTACCTGGGTGGCTTACTGCTCTTTGCCTCCCTGGCACAGCTAGGCTCAGCTGTGGTGGATCCCTTAGGTCTGTAATGAGCATTTCTGTGAAACTGAGCATGATGCCTCATACCCAGAGACCCCAATCTGATTTTGCAGGGTGAAATGTTAAGCTGATATGTCTGGAAGACCAATCTCCTTACATTTGCCCCTCTGAAGCCCTGCGTAGCTCCCTTCCTCCTGCTCACATCTCCCCTCCAGCAGCTGTTGCCTTCTGGATTTTTATCAATAGTTGATGTATCTGAGATAGTTACAGCTGATGAAAACTCCTGTGCTGAGGGCTCCCAGTTTCCTGCATCCTTTGCCTTTGCTGTGAATGAACTCAACCTTGGGGAGCAAGGCTGCCTTGTACTTGCCATACACTGCATCCTTTCTTCTGGTATCATGGAGTGCCCAGTGTTTCCTTACTACTTTCCCATAGATTAACTGCTTTTAGGTGGCTGAGCTCATTAGGAGGCACCTTGCCACACAAAGAAAGTGTGTTGCACTGTCTGTGTGTGCACAGAGGAGTACTTGCTGTGAGTGTAGTATTATATGTGCTTTGGGTACTGTTGGACTCCTCAGAAGCCACATGGGTCTGAGAGCAAGCCTTGCTAAATGTCTTCATCTGTCCGCTTTTTGGAGAACAAATCTGGGAAATAGGATTCAGTTCCTCTGGGTGGTTAGTTCCTTGCTGACATGCAGCCTAATGCTGTGAGGGCAAGGTAGGTCTGGAACGCTACTGCTGTCCAAAGGTGGTGGTGGTGGCATAACACCAACCAGACTTGCTTGGTTGATGTTCAGAGGAGGACAACTGTCCCTCTGTACCGGTGTGATGGAGCTCTGCAGCAGGTATGAGGTGAAACAGCCGTACAGAGCCTGGCTGGTGTGGTAGTCTCCGCATGCCCATGAGTCACCTCCCTGCTGACAGGACATGAACTTCAGACTGCAGCACAAATGAAGCTGGAAAGGCTGTTGGGGGTTGCTTACATAGCTTGTTTACAAAGGCAGGTAAATATTGCAGAGCAGTTCTTGTCCTGCAGCTGGAAGAGACAAGCATGTGTTTGGCATGGAGAGGGGACAGGGACAGGCATGTGGTTCTTCACCAGTGCCTTGTGCTCTATGGGACAGGTGATGGACCCTGGCTGTGCAGCATGGGGGAAGACGAAGGCAGACCACACCAAGGACAGAAAGCCACCAGCATCCTTCTACACTTAAAAGCTCTTCTTAAGTCATCTTTCCTCCAGGACAAATAAACTCAACTCTCCTGGCTTTTGTTCCCTGCCAGGTCTGTAACCTGTCCCTTGGGGCTCTCCCTGGGCCTCTCCAGCTAGGGATGCACATCACCATGAGTGGACTCCATGCCAAGCACCACACTTCAGCTGGGTCTTTGTGTTTGAGCAGGAGTACATCCCACTGTGTGCTCCCAGCACGTGTTTTCCCAGAGCGAGAGCTGCTTTAGAAAAGTAATCATCATTGTGTGCATTCACATTCAGCTCGAAACTCATCCTTGTGTTGGAGAACCCTTCTGCCAGCCCAATTAATTCCATTTGGGTACTGCACCCTTGATTTATTTCCCCCTTTGCTTTTCCCACGTCTGCCTTGAAATTAATCTTGTTTGACTTCAGATCATTCCACCGATTCATTGAGATCAACATCAGTTCTGGCCCTGTCTGCTGAAGCCCTGTGTGATCAAGGAGTCATGGCAGCCTGCCTATAGTTTATCACATCAGGTGTTGTGGGGGAAGACAGCAAAACCCTTTCTATTGCTCTCTCTGGTTAAGTTTTGCTGCTGGATGTGTTCCATTTCATGCAGGCTCCCCTCCTGCAGGAGCAGCAGGAGAGCATGGCATCGCCTGGCGAGCATCTCCATTCCTTGCTGGCCGCTTCAGCACTCAGCCGGGCAGCTTTAGTTTGTGTCATATTGATGGAGCTCCTATTTCCAAGTGTTTTAGTGAGTCCAGGCACTTGCCCTTCTCCTAGGCAAAAGGTTCATATAGTCTATCTGGAGCCAAAGTACGTGGTTATAACCGGTTTGGCAGGGAGGTGGATGCTGGCAGCCCTGGCCATGTGCCCGCACAGGCTGTGTCATAGGTTACAAATAAAAATCTCAGTGCTAGAGGTGGTCCTTGCAAGAAATGCAATATGTGCCAGAAAATCCATCTGAGACTGAGACCCTGCAAAGACTTGAAGCCAAAGCAGCACATATTCAGGGCTTTGGAGCAGGAGTTTGCATGTGAAAGCAAGTATGAACAGATAAGAGGAATGGGATCATGCCCACTATCTAATCTCTCTCTGCTACTTTCTGCTTTGTCATATTTCAGATGCAGCCTCTTCATAGAATCCAAGCTAGATCAAGTTGCTCAGAGCTTGGTCCACCCAATCTTGAATGTCTCCAAGCTCATTCAAGGTCAGCAGCAATTCTTCCTCTACTCACTCATGACTGCAATAAGCAGACATCCATGGAAAGCATAGTCTTGCACTGCCTGAGATCCTAGGTCTTATGCATTTCAGAGCTTCTGAGTCTGGCTTTTTGGTACTGGCTTTTTATTTTCAATTCAAACATTTAGGGGAAAACTGGTGAGAGATGGATGGAACAATCCCCTTGTCCTACCTGCATGCGTGCATTGGCCATATTTCTTCCTGCCACCCTGATACAGCTTTTTTTGGTTTGGAAACTTTCTCAGGAAGACCCTGCTGAGGTGACAGTCCTTCATCTGATTTCTTCTTGGTGGTGATGGAGGGATCCACGTACCTTGCTCCTCAGATGGAGAGGGGCAGGCTGGCCCGCAGAGCATGCAACATGTGCTTGAATTACTAGGGAAGTCTTCCTGGAGGCTGGCCTCTGTTGAGATGGTCAGGCTTTGTGTTGGTTTCCAGAAACATGCTTTGGCCATGACAGGTTTGCATGTCCAACACCAGGATGCAGGTGGCATCCAGCAGCTGCACCTTGTGGTAAGGTCACATCCCTGGCCTCTGTCCTACTGTAGCTCATGGGCTAAGCTTGTCTGATTGAAGCAGCAGCTTGTTCCATTCTTAAACCAGTAAGACCTGCTGCCTGGCCACTTTAAGCAGGAAAACCAGTGCATTTACCAGCACACTCATGAAAATGCACGTGGCAGTTGTGACACCTGCCCTAGCAAGGTACCATTAATAAGCAGAGAGGGATGTTTCAGAAATGTTTCATAAGACCTCCTCTAAGCCTGACAGAGATGGTACTGATGAATATAGATGGGTTGAAATCTTGGCAAGGATGGTTAATGTTTTCTAACAAGCTCTGCAGCTTCTGTCTGGTTAATGATTGATCTGTGTCTTTTGGGGGTCGACTACAATTCAGGGAAGAAGTGACCATTTCCTGGTGGGAACATATTATATATGTTATATATTATACATAAATAATATATATATTAATTATACTATATATAATTATATTAATAAATAATTAATAAATAATATTATATATTATTATATTTTATATGTTATATTTTGGTCCAAGCATGGCTGTCATTTTGAGGGAACAAGCCCAGACACCTTTCTACATGTTGGATTTAGAGCTGGGTTTGTTGCACAGATTTTTGTGCCTACTGTAAATGTTTACATCATGACTTGTGTAAGATTGCATTATCTGCTGGACAAAGCAAGCCAGATGCACACTTTGCATGATAGGTGCATGCAAGCTCAGTGACCTAGAGGTGAGTTTCACCCTGTGTCAGAGCTCTGTATATCCAGCCAGCATGCTTAGCGTGGGCTGGGGTACCCCCTCCTGCTGGTGTTTGCCCATTCCTATCAACAAACTCAAAGCAGAAAAGGAATAAATGACCAAACTTTCTGGGAAATGATTTTCCAAACCTCTGGCATCCCCATGGCTTTCCTGTTTTTACCTGGTACAAAGCTTGCATGTCCCTACTGAGGTATTTCTGCATTATTTCCCCGTAACATTGCTTTTGGCTCATCCTTATCTTCCCTGGGACATGAGGAAGAGGTGGTCAGTGCGCACAGCAAGGAGACAGCCAAGGTGAGCCCAGCAGCAGCAGACAGGTAGATGCTTCTGAGTCCTCTGCTGGGCTAGAGAAGGATCACAGTTATCATGATTTCTGCTTAGGATGCCAGTCAGTTAAAGCAAGCAGCATGATTGCAGCTGGAAGCTCACAAGGATTTCATTTTTGAAAGTTGAAAGAAAGTGTGGGGTTTTTGTTGTTGTTGTTGTTTTTAATTTTTAATTATTTTTTTTTTTGAACTTGGTTCTTGACCATGGAACTGTTTGGAAATCAGAAGATGCTACTGCAGGGTAATAACTCTCTGGACTGACTTTTGAATCTGCTTTCCCTTTTTTTGCTTTTGCTTTGAATCTGCTTTGCTTTTTTTTACCCCTGTAGGTGCAGAAGAGCCATGGCAAGCTCTGCCTGCAGCCTTTCCCAGGCTAACCTAGCCCAGCTCCCAGCTTGGCTTGAATGGGCTTGGATTGATCTCCCTATTCTCCAAGGAATAGTGTGGCGCAGCACCATCTTAGTCCCAGCCTATGGGAGATATATGTCTTGAGCTGTGGTGGTCCCCAAGTGATGCGTGCCGAGTGCCAGCAGGACAGTGAATAGCTTGCTCCATGCATTTGGGGCAAGTAGGAACCTGTAACAGTGGTACAGTCCTGTGTTTTCTCTTCTCCTGAACTCCATGAGGCTGCCATTGTTAGAGCCTGCTGTAAGTAGCAGGAAAGCTTGAGTCTTTCCCTAGGTTATATAGGGAAAAACATGGCAAGGTGGAGGTTCAGGGCTTGATCTCTTCTAAGCTTTGTTCACTGAATCCAGCCTTTGAGTGCTGGTGGGTAGCAAGGACGATTCTGGTGCTACTGAAACCTGCCTGCTAGGATTTATTTCAATGAATAAGCTAGCTTGTGCTTTACTATCATAGTCTGTGACATGGTTTTAAGCACAGAGGTGTTTTAGCAATAGAAGTGACCGGAGTTCTCTTTCCAGGAGACAACTTGACGACAGCCCTTATTTCAGTTAGGAGGGTGGCTCTGTTCTGAAAAGCTCTGTGAGGCCAACACTACTCTACATCTGGGAACTCTTCTGTGGTGCTGTGAGAACAAAATGACCTGCTGTCCAATTTTTCATTTACTTCTTCCTACAGTTGGCCCATTCTGGCTTCTTACCAGCCTCCAGAAAGTCACTTAAAGTCACTTTTATTACTTCTATAAAGGATAGATGAACCTCACCGTGTTTCTGTCCACAAACAGCAATTTGCAGTGGTTGCTACTTGGACTTGGATCCAACAGTCTCCTGGATAAATCTGGAGGCACATTGCTGACCCTCATCTTTGTGAGAGTTTGCTGTAGGAGAAAGACTTGGCTCTGTGTTTGCAGTGCTCCTGGATACTTTGGGCTCCTCCTAATGTGATGAGACTTCCGCTTGCTGCAAACAGTGAGACCTTCTCCGAGCTTGGATGGATTTGTCTAGTGCTGAGAGGCTTGGAAAGCCTCCAGATAGCTGGAGATCTGTGCTGGGGTTCATTTTCTAGAGTTCATGTAACAAAAGAAGCAGATGCTGAGGATTGTGGAGAAACATCTTGAAGTAGTTGCTGATGTGGCAGGGTACTGGCTGTGCTAAAGACAAGAGCAGTGAAAAAAAAAAAAAAAAAAAAAGCTTAAAATGTTCTGCCAGGTGGAGAGGACGTGCTTGGGGTGTGTGCTGCTCTACCTTTGTCCCAGCTTAAGGTCATCCAGGTGGAAGCATCTGCAGTAGAGAACCAGGGGGAAACCCTCTCCAGGTACAAGACCATGCTCTGGAGCTCACAAAACCAATAGCCAATTGTAGGGTACCATCCTGTAACCCATTGGCCCACACACAGCCCTGTGTTAGCCACCCTTTGCAGACAAGCAATTGAGCTGGTGCAAAAATGCATCCCTTGAGGATGGGCTGGGCAGTATGGTTCTGTCATTATAGGGAGCTGATGCCCCACTGGAACTTCATTAACCCCACAGAGATTTGTAGAATGAGTCCTCCTATGTCCACGTTTCCCACCAGCAGTATAAGATACTCACTGTCCTTGCACTGTGAAGTTAGGAGGATAGATGCAAGACCCCTGTTTGTGCTGAGGACTTATTCTGCTGGAGCAGAGGGCTAGCCTAGGAGATCTCAGGAGGTCTCTTCCAACCTCTGCTGTCATCTGCCTCTGCAACACTCTGCTGCGAGGAACTACTGTATAATCTCACTGCAGCCAGTATTAAATCAGCTTTTCCATTCACCTCCTTATTGCTTGTTATTCCCATAGCCCAGAGCTGCAGGCATCTAGACCTGAAGTAACTGATTCAATGAAATAGGTCAAGTTTGTGGACAAGGTCCTGCAGGATTGTACAGGAGCATTTGCAGGAGCAGGTTGGAGAGGTTGGTGTAGGCTCCCTTGGGTGTTTCTACACTTCCTGGGAGAGAACTGAGTGACTTCTTGCAACAGTTTCTGAGCTGTGGGTCTGATATTTACCTCCAGAAGGCTGTTTTACTTGGATGGTGTGCACCTGCTCTGCTTGGCACTGTGCATTTGTTGAACAGGAGAGGAGAAAGTTAGTGCTGATTTGGTGGGTTTAGGATTGGGTTCAAGAGGAAAACAGTAGCATGTGGCATGGTGTTACTGGAAGAGAAGGGAGCTCATGGTTTTATGGTGCCAAACATCTCCAGTGTCTGTTCAAAGAGGAACATTTGCTATAAGTAAAGTCTCTCATCTTCCACTGCTGTAACTCAGCCCATGGGAGCAGAACTGACCCCATGGTCAGTGAGCATCTCCAAGGAGAAATTAAAAAAAAAAAAACCCTGATA
The DNA here is from genome assembly GCF_002078875.1 of Numida meleagris. Taxonomy (NCBI): domain Eukaryota; kingdom Metazoa; phylum Chordata; class Aves; order Galliformes; family Numididae; genus Numida; species Numida meleagris. Next base: position 34,432,136 of record NC_034413.1, on the reverse strand, counting down.
AGATGGATATCATGCTGCTAGTGGGGAGGGAGGGTGAAATAATTTTGCTGGAAACAACAAAATGGGCAGGCAGGTGTTTTGTGTTGGATGCTTCTCTCCCTGGCTTGCTGCAGGTCTCCATGCTGGTGCTGCTGGTGGACACTGGGAAAAAGCTGGGGACCATATACATCCTCTCCACCCTTTGGGAGCTTTGTTTTGGAAGACCTTGGTGAAGCAGGTCACCACTGTGATCTTTGCACCTTGAGCAGGCACTGAACACCTCAAGATGTGCACCGGTGTCACTGCCTGGCTCATTTTCTCTCATCCTGTACTACAGTTTGCCACAGCATAGCTTACAGTATGGCAGCTACTGATGTGCAAGCTTGTCCATCCTGCCTGGAAGGGTGCAGAGGCATCATATGGCAGTGTAGGGATTATCCCAATGAATTTCCAGGGTGGTGGGTTCCTTGTGCTCCTGTGGATGCCAAGAGGAGAATGGAGATAGCTGTGTGATAACATGTCCACTAGGAATTGCCTTCCCTACATGAGTTCCCTATTATAAGTTCACAGCTGTCTGGGATGGAAAAAGCCCAGGCTCAGTTTGACAGTTGAGAGTAAAAAAAGGATGATGGATCTGAGAAGCTATTGTGGACAGAATCAATGGGCAGTGCAAGCTTTGCCTTATGAAAAGGCCAGTGTATGTCTAGTGAAATAGCCCTTGCTAAGCATCAGAGAACAAAGAGCTAGTGATTCACCTGGCCGGAATGCTGCTAGCTCAGGCTGTAGTTTGTGAATGCAAGCCAGAAGGAAATGGGTCAGAAAGGTTCCTTGGAAAAGCTGTTTGCTGAATAAACATTTAGGCATTTCAACTGAAAATATGATGCTCCTTGTGGATGCAGGGCAAGCCTGAAGAAGGCATTTGATCTTTGTGGCTTTATTCCTGATATCATGACGTCCTGTGTATGTGCTTCTTGCATCTTGAGTTCTCTTCTCCCTTCTTCAGTGACTGGACTAGGTGATCTTAGTGATCTTAGTGATCTTTTCCAGTGTTAATGCTTCTATGATTCATCCGCGTTTCCAGATACTTTGCTCTTCTTGAAGTCCTACCTTGGTGCCTTGAGCCCTGCTCCTGCATGGTCTTGAATGAATGCCTGCTGTTATGGACAGGTGGGCAAATACAAGCACTTTGGAGCATAGCCCCAGCAGGAGCCCCCATGGGAGATCTCTTGAGATGGTGACAACTGGAAGCCTTTGTGTGACTTTGGCAATGAAATGTGGGCCATGTGATTTCTCCTCTGGGGGCTTTCTTCCTAAGAACTGACTCAGATGTCTGCAAGTATGATAGTCATAGTTGGTTTGGAGGAATAACACAATAGCCAGCAATTGCCCAAGTCTCTCTTTGAAGCTGCTCCCAAGTGCTCTCCAGGGGTTTGAGCCAGGCCACGTGATGGCTGGCGATTTGTTGAGCTATCAGAGCATTGGCAGCTGTGGAAGATTGAAGGCATCTGGATAGTGTGTGGGGTGTTAATGGGGTCAAAATCCTACAGCTGAGCTGCCCAATTTTTCCTTAAAAAGTATTTTATTCAGACATTAAAATTTGCGAAAAGCTTTGACTCAGGGCTCCTTGTGGGGGGCTGCAGTGCACAAAGGGGCGAGACCAGTCCCATGGCCAGCTGGATGTGTATAGTGTCAAGCAAAATGCTCAAACCAACAGCATTTAAAATAATCCAAGATAATTAAAATAATTTTGATTTTTCTGTCCTCTTCTTCCATTGACCAGCAGGTTCTTTTTGTTCTGGAGCATCCCATTCATCACAATGCACCTAGGATGAGCTGCAGGGTGGACCATGAGTTGTCCACCCCTGCTTGCTTCTGGTGTTAGTGGTTGGCCAACCTGTGGTCTGCTTTGTTTGGACACACCAAGAAATGATGCTTCTACCACTGTAGCAATTTAAAGTTGCCCTGAATGGATTGCAATTTCTTGGTGGTCGTCATCACCATTTTCTTGGTGGTCATGTGTGTATAGTTTAAATATGTTTCAGGTCACTCATCTTTACTGTGCAAGCATGTGAGCTGCAACAGGGTGAGCTAGTACAGCTATGGTTATGGAACTGGGTCAGGGGAAAAAAAATGGTGCTGCTTGGGAGAAAGAAATGGAGGTCTGAGCTTTTAGTTGTTTGGCTTCTAAATGAAAACACTTTTGAAAGTTATTTGGAGAGTGGGAAGTGCACCTGAGATACTCCACTGCAAAGCAGCAGGAAGAGAGCTTGCATTGCTGACATTCTGCTGGAACAGCTCAGATGGGCACTTGCTGTCTTGTGGCCTGGATGGAACAGTTTTCATGCAAACTTAACTTCCTCAGATGTCTCCATGAGCACCTACAGTGGTTTTTCACAGCAATGTGAGCACTGCAAACCAGAGGACAACTGACAGGACATATGAAGATGGTGGCTGGACACCCAGTGGTGTGGTGAGCTGTAGAACTGGAAGCCAATGCTACATCCGTTTTACTGAAGAGGATGGATTTATTCCTTGGGGCTATAGAAAAGTATGAAGGACTGTGCACTGTGCTGAAGGAGCTAAAGACAAATTGTTTATAGGAAGGCAATCATCAGCATGACTCAAAGATGTATTTTTTTTTTAACTAGTTAGCTTTTTCTTTTGTTTTCTACCATCAGAACAAAGCAAATAGTAATTGATCAAAATATTTGCCAGTCGTGCTTTCTCTTGACGTACAATCAGGTTTTGGTCTTCCTCTTTTCTTCATCAAGGAAGGAAATTATTTTCCTTAAATTGAATAATTAATCTGAAATCCTTCCCTGCACAGAGGCTGTGCTGCTCTTTGCCATCCCTCACAGAGAAAAGATGAGCAAGTCTCATGAAGCGACTGCACTATTATATACTTTTTTGGTGCAGATTTTACTTTCATTTTGCAAATACATTGCAAACTGGGGCAGAGGGAGTTACCCAGGCACACAGGGAGCCTGCCAGCTCACTGAAGGTTGCACTCATGTCAGGATTGCAAGGCTGGGTGAAAGCACTTGTGAGCCTCAGCATTATTCATAGAGGTTTATAAATTGTATGTGCTTCTGTGATTTGTTTTTCTGACCTCCAAGAATGTGACACAAATTACCACAAAGGCCTTTTTTAAGCAAGTAGCTACTGGTTGGGTATGTATTTAACTGCAGGCCATGCACATGCAATTGTAGAGTGGAAGGCAAGAAGTGAAGCTTGCAGATGGTGTGAGCACAAAGATGTTTTATAAAGTTGACTTTTGTTTTCATTTCTTGCATGTAAAGCCTCATCTTCTGTCACCTGTAACATAGACAAGAACAGAGGAATTTTTTGCAGATTGGTGTCTCATAGTGGCAGTTCAGTGTGTTTGGAGGCCTTTAAAAGTACGGAGACTCTTGAGACATTTGTCAGAAACAGGATTCAAATCAAATGGGAAGGGACTGTGGTCCTGTGAAACCAGAGGCTTATTAGAATGGGATGGCGTTAGCTCCTCGAAGATGTGTCAGTTTGCATGTCTAGGATATGGTGGATGCCATGTCAGGCCTTGCAAATACAGTGTCAGGGCCTCATTTGGGCTTTGACTTTCTGGGTGTAGCCATCTCTGTACTTCTGAAGTGGGTGCTTTTTTTGGATGCTTTCCTATCTTTGAATGATAACAGTGGCTGAATTTGGTCTTCACGTCATGTACTTCTTAGCTGGTGCCTCCTGATGCAGAAGCTGCCCTGCCTGTAAGTGAACACAGATGATGTTTTACAAAACACAATGGCCTACAGAAATGACCAGGCTACCTCTGATCATTGCTCCTGCTGACTGTGAGACCTCCCTACCAACTAACGAGAGCTAAAAGCCTCACATGATCACAGGATGCATTCCTTATTGGTGGGTTCCCTATTGGTGAAAGTCTCTTCCCATTCCTGGATACTTAAGAAGCACTTTGAGATAGTCTAGCCAGCCTGCAGCTAAACTGAAGCTAAGGAGAGTAACTCTGGGCTTAATTTATACTTTCAGGCACTCAATGGGTTTGTAATCACTGTGACTGAAGATGGCTACATCTTCTACATCTCCCCTGCCATGCAGAACTATCTGGGTTTTCATCAGGTGGGTGCCATTTTTTCCTGAGTGTGCACACATGGATGCAGCGGAGGGTGGGAAGGAGATGCTGGCAGCCAATGCCAGTGCTTTTCCTCTCCCAGCCCAGTTTGGTCAGTTCTGATGGATGTTTTCAAATGAGTCATGTTCTTCAGGGGTTGTGAAAGCCAACAAATGTGCTTCTGAGCTTAGTAGTCACAGATGCAAGCTGAGCAATGATAGGCTTTACATTCTTTCTTTTTTGTGAAAGGGGTGTGAGCTTTTTCATCCTGTGGTTTAAATCATGCTAATGGGCATGTCTGCCTTCACTGAGAGGGTGGGAGGGGCTATCACAATGGTGAGCATTGTCAGAGCCTGGTGGTTTACAGGAGGTGCCAAGAAAAAGCAGGTCTCTTTCCACATCCAACCCCATTATCTCTGATTCCCCTGAAGTTCAAAGGTCCAAGTCAGTAGGAACACGATGAGGCTGCTGAACTCAGTTTGTTGTGAACAAAGCTGTGGGGAGGGCAGTGCTGGTTCTTGGTGCAACAGCAGAATGATGTTTTCCTCTCTTTGTTCTCTTTGCACCCTTTCCCAGCTCACTGTAGGAGAATCCTCATGTGCTGATGGTCCAAGTCAAACCAACTGTATGAAGCAGGGAGTGGTCTTCTCCTCCTGTATGTCTGGCTAAGTTCTGCTCTGGCACATTTCTGAGGACAGGGACATGGCAGAGGATGGCCTGAGCTGCCTGTGTGCTCAGCAGGGCCATGACTGTGCATGACCAGGCTGAGAAAGGCTGCTCCAAGACATGGCTGTAGAAGAAGGGGTGTGCATTGGGAGGTAGGAGGTGTGAGGACTTGCCGGTGTTTCCTAGGAAGATGGTTTGCACCAGAATACTAATTCCCACAGGCTTAGTCAAATGGCAGTTTCTGTTCAGGACAGGGATAGATATTTCTAATGTGATAAAAAGAATTGAGGCAGCAACACCTAGCTACCTCCAGGTTGCACCAAACATGCGTGTGGTAACAGTAGATACCTTCCAGGGGGATTTCTCCTGGTAGCAGCGTGTTTTAGGTCACTAATTTTTGTACAGTTTCTCCCAGCATATGCCCATTAGTTGTACTTGCATCTGGGACAACTAATAGTGCAGCTGTCCGGGCTCACTTAACCCTCTTGGCATACCTTCAGTATCTGTGGCATGCTCTGGCACATGTTTTCTCATGCAGTAGGAAGTTGTAGGTTTTGCAGTGCTTTGTTTACAAAAGTATTTTCCAGACCTCACCACTCTTCTGTTGTTCTCTAAACTCAAACCTCTCTCTGCTGCTTCATCAGTTGGAAAATGTGCCATTGCTTTAGGATAGAATGGGAAGTCAGTGGGTTGTGGGTAGGTGGCACATTCTAAGGCAGAACCTGACATTTCTGTGATCCCTGGCGTTCCTAGTGGAGGTTTATCCAGTACATCTCCACGCTGTGCTCAAAACCCTTTCTTCCCATTTCTTTATTCTCAATAACTGTACTATTACCACCCTCTAAGGAAAGCTCCTGCCTTCAGTGACAAAGCAGAGGTCAGTACCTGTTAGGAGCCCCACACTCTCCACATTGTGTCATTCCAGTCAGATCTCATCTACCAGAGCATCTACGAGCTGATCCACAAGGATGACAGAGCTGCCTTCCACTGTCAGCTGCACGATGGTGAGTGCTGGGCTGGGAAGCGGGGTCTCAGCCTTAGTTGCCCCTGGAGAGCCTGCAGAGGCCCAAACGCCACCTCAGGACCTGCCATCCATCCATGGGAACCACTTGTGACCAGCAGGCATGTGGTTTCCTCCAGCTCTGCGGTGCCCTAGTAGGTCTGCAAAGTGTGGTTTCATTTTCCACTTGTTTTTACCAGCTGTTCCTGATGGATGCAGTGCTGCAGGAAGCCCCAGTCACCACTGCCCTGAGCACTCTGGCTGCATGGAGAGGAGCTTCACCTGCCGCCTGCACTGCTTGCTGGATAACTCCTCAGGATTTCTGGTAGTGCCAGGACACCTCTAAGCACTGGCATCACCCCTGGACATATTGCTGGGTGCCTGTGTTCACCCATGTCCCATGCAGATGTAAGCTGGGGCAGTCCAGTTTCCAGCTCCTATTTCCTCACCTTGCTTGCCTTGTTTTCTCATCTTCTGCAAGGCCTTGAATTTCCACGGACGCTTGAAACTTCTTCTTGGGCAGCAGAAGAGGGCATCGGACACACCCCTGGGGCCTCTCCCTCTCGCTCTCTTTGCCATCGTGACTCACCTTCAGCCTTTCTCCATCCTGGAGTTTCGAACCAAGATGCTGTTCTTCCAGTCAAAGCACAAGCTGGACTTCACTCCCATTGCCTGTGATTCCCGGTATGGCATCTCCTGCCTTAATCGTGGCAAAACTCATGGCCACAAGTGCAGAACAGAAAGCCAGAGTGCCACAGGGTGCCCATGCCTTGTGCTCTGCCCTCAGGGGGAAGGTCATCCTGGGCTACACAGAGGTGGAGCTGTGCACGAGAGGGTCTGGGTACCAGTTTGTGCACACAGCCGACATGATGTACTGTGCGGAGAACCATTTGAGAAGTGAGTGCTGAGGGAAGCAGCCTAGGAAGGGACACAGGGGCTGTGGCAAGTCTGCAGGGTGGCAGCAGGGCAGTCCTGGCCATGCTCCCTTGTGTTTCTGAGGTCTGTAGGAGCTGTGATGAAGGTGTTCTGCTTGATACCTGCATGGGGAGCTGGTAAAGTGCTTTCCTGTGCAGGAAGACCCTGACATGCAGCATTGTGTGCTGGCTGCAGCTTTTGCTTCTGTAGCCTGGGCACAACTTGCTCACACCTGTGCGGTACCCAGCTGAGACTCTGTGCCACCCCTCCTTTCTCCCTGCCCCAGTGATGAAGACAGGGAAGAGCGGGACAACAGTCTTCCAGCTGCTGATCAAGAAGGGCACCTGGGTGTGGTTGCAGGCCAGTGTCTGGCTGGTGTACAAACCGGGTGAGCCTGACTGCATCATCGCCCGGCAGCGAGTCCTGTCATGAGTATGGCTGGTTTTCCAGCTGCATTCCCTTGGCCCTGGTCTTAGGCAAGTCTGCAAGCTCCCATCTTGCTCCCTGGAGGCTGGTCCTGCCTGGCCTGAAGAATATGCTCATGGTGTTTCCCTCTCTTTTTCCTCCACCCTGAAGAAATGAAGAAGGGGAGGAACATTTGCGGAAGCGAAACCTTCATCTGCCTTTCAGCTTTGCCACAGGGGAAGCTATCTTATATGGGAACAACTTTCCCATTTTCCTAGACTCCTTCAAGGCTAAGGAGGAATTTCAGACAAAGACAGAATCTCATACAGAGCAGCATGCAATAAATCCCAACTCTATTCTGGGGGCCATGATGAAGCAGGATACATCCATCTATCTCTCCCACACTGATGTCCCTCAGTTCATCTTGCCAGATCTTGATGCTGAGCCTGATGGACCTAGCCAAGATGGAAAAGTTGGTCATGACAAGGACAGCAGCTCCCTCCTGGTGGCTACTGAAACCCTCTTTGAGAAGAGTGAGGTGGGTGGAAACATCTCCCAGAGCCTCAGCGTGGACAGTAAAGAGCTACAGCAGTGGGAGGATGCTCTGCTTTGCTTAGACATGGAGGAGCCTCCATCTGAAGTCTTTGGTGAGAGGCTGAGCAGTGAGTTGCCCTCCTGTACAGAGAAGATGCTGTTTAGGGAGGATGATGGAAAGAGCATGGTCTTATTGCACTGCAGTGAGGAAGGCTGTTCTGCAGCTCAGTTGCAGCACTAGGGATTTAATCCAGCAGCTCCACAGGTGTTTCAAGGCCCACAGCAGCCCCAGGCACTTGGTGCACAAGGCCAGAATGTTGTGATCTCTCTGGACTCTGTTATGTCAGAAGGCAGCTCAGCTCCAGTGGAACAGCAGATCCTGATTAACCCAGCCAGTCTGGAGGAGGGGATGCTTCTGGATGCCTTGGGATCCAGCAGCAAGACCTGTGCAGTGGATCAGCTGGCCAACTCAGGACTGGAGTTTCAAGCAGGACTTCCCACCTCTATTCCCATAGACAGCATCATTCCTGATTGTCATAGCCAGTCTGAGTGCACTCTGATGGGCTTGAGCTGCCCACCTCCCTTCGAGTCTAGCGCTCTAGTGTCTCAGTGGCACGATGTCCCAGAGTGGGCAAACCTGGGCAGCGCTTTGGATCAGAGCACTTCCCTGGATACTTGGATGGCAGCTCCAAAACAGCTGGAAACAACAGGAGCACCCTTGGAATCACAAACTGCACTGACCAGCAGCTCCCAGAGTTGGTGGAGCTTCCCCAGGCAGCCCCATTGCAGTGGGGAGCAGGTGCTGCTCAGTGAGGACGCGTGGCCACAACCTCAGGGACTTGTGCTAGGGATCGGTGTGGGCCCTGGCACATATCAGACAGACAATGTCACGCTGCATCACTATGAGTACAGAAGGAGCCAGGGTGTCTTCAGGCATGGGAACTCCTTTCTTGGGGATGCCATTAAAATATCCACAAGTGCTTTACCTTGCCCAAGCCACCTGGGAACACTGGCAGGATTGAGTTCAAGCTGCTCAGCATCTCCCTCTGCAGAGGTGGGAGTGAGGGCATCCTCCTGCGAGCTGGGCACTGTCTTTCCACTGGCTTCCTTGGCAGGCATGTAGTCCCTCTGTGAATGCCATGTCCAGCTGAAGGTGTGGGGTGGGGACTGCAGGACCTGAGGGCCACTGGGTGACACCTTTGGAGAGACAGGGGGGTGAGGTAGCTGCAGATGCAGCAGTAGCCATTTGCCCTCTCTGCAGCATGCACAATGACTGAGGCCTGTGAAGGAAAAACCCCCAGAGATGCTTCAAACCACAGGGATGGCTCCTTCCCCTGGTTTTGTCCCTACCTTTACCCCTGCCATCAGAGGGAAGACGAAGTGTTTTTACTGAAGCAGTGAGAAAGGCATCAAGAGTGGACCAATTTCGTGGCCTTAAAACTTGTTTTTCAGACAGAGCTCCATCAGCCCTGCGTCTACCTGCACCCCACCAGGACCAGGGAGGGTGCAGGATGTCCTGTGGCCTGGGCAAGTCATCAGCACTGGGTCGGATGGGGCTGAGCTGTGGGGTGCTGGCAGCAGAACAACACTGGACCTTTCCATAGCAGCCTGGAGGAGCACCCATGACTGATGAGAGCCTTACACATCAACCAGCCCCCAAACCCTGCTGGGCTCTGCTACTGGGGGCTGTAGTAGACCCCTGCTGCTCCGTTGCTTGTATCTCAACTCTGTCTGTTATGTATGTGCATCCATGGATTGTTTTCATGGCAGTGTCTCATTTTCCACTTTGTGATTTCTTTGTATGCCATTCACCAGTGTCAGGGCGGAGGAAAAGATGGACTGCAACTCGCTTGCTGCACTTTGTTGTGTATTAAAAGGTGATTTGCTTTATAGCAGCATGATGGTTTGACCTCGAACAGCATCTCTTCATTTCCCTCTCAGCTGAGCAAGCGCTTGTAGAAGCTGCTCCCAGCACAGCTCCAAGCCATGTTTCTCTGGGCTGAGGCTGGAGGAGGAGGGTCCTGGCCCACCCCCTTCATTTTCCACACAGAACTACAGACTGGTTTGGGTTGGCAGGGACCCCAAAATCCACCCAGCCCAACAGACTGGGCTGCCTGAGGCCCCATCCAGCCTGGCCTTGAGCACTGCCAGGGAAGGGGCATCCTCAGCTTCTCTGGGCAGCCTGTGCCACGGCCTCACCAACCTCGTAGTGAAGAATTTCTTCCTTTTTTCTAATCTGAACCCAGCTTTCCCGTAGCCCCTGTAGGTGAAGAGCCACGGCGAGCTCTGCCCGCTGCCTCCCCCAGGCTGACCTAGCTCAGCTCCCAGCTTGGTTCCACGCACACACACCGTACCCACGCGACTGCCCGCCTCCGGAGCCCACCCCTCCCCACCCGCAGCACCCCTGCGTTCCCGGCCGGAGGCGGGGCTGCTCCCGCGGGGGTCGCTCTGGGCTGCGCCGCGCTGCCCCGGTCCTCTCCTGCGGCTGCCGTCGGCTTGCGCTGAGCCATGTACGCGGTGCGCAAGCGGAAGAAGCCGGCTGCAAGAGCGTGAGTGCGGAGCGGGTCGGGTGGTCCGGGGCTGGGAGCGGGATCAGGGATGGGAGCGGGACTGGGACTGGGAGCGGGATGAGGGATGGGGCTGGGAGCGGGATGAGGGATGGATCTGGGAGCGGGATGAGGGATGGGGCTGGGAGCGGGATGAGGGATGGGGCTGGGAGCGGGATGAGGGATGGGGCTGGGAGCGGGATGAGGGATGGGGCTGGGAGCGGGATGAGGGATGGA